>NC_047509.1:2408632-2621132 GCF_902827115.2 Pseudochaenichthys georgianus
TTATAAATACGATGTAAACATTTAGGAAATTCATAAATAATGATATTTAATTCAGAATTCACCCAGCAAAAATGTAAATAATATATAATCGAAATACTTCTTCCAACACTGCGTTTACATAACAGCGAGAGGTAGTAACAGAGCCTGAATTGACTAACACACAAACACTAGGAAACATCCTCAGAAAACACAAGTGTGGGTGTAACCATGGCAACAAGCATTGATGTGATTGGTCGATCAGTCTGCAGCCATCACCTGTTTGCGTCTCTGCAGCTCTGTGTAGTTGACATGGTTACAGTATACAAACAAAACTGGATTTTTAATACTATTCAGTTCATTCATAAAAATGTAAAACTACACACATTAATTACTACATACAATAAAATACATTCATAGTAATTGTATTGATTTATTTCAGCATTATTATACTGTTGTTATTGTTATTGTCTGTTGTAATGCAGTATGGGTACAAATATTTTATATATTGTTGTTTGGAGCAATTTTCTTTCCCCCATTTAAAAAAATTATTTATCTAATGAACATATTTATGTTTTCATACTCCAGCCATGAAGGAAAATGTGGTTTAAAATGTGTGTTTCCTTTGATTCTCACTGAGTTTTTGTCTCCTCCATTTTGTCTCCTACAGATCTTTGCCATCTTCGCCTTCTCGACATGCGGCAGCTACTCCGGCATGTTCAAGATGAGCGTGGAGTGTAAAAACCGGTCGGAGAGCGACCTCGGGATAGAAGTAGAATTTGAATATCCGTTCAGGTACGTCTCAAAACTCAATTGTATCCCTTTTTAAAAATCAACTTCTCACAAACTTCAAATCCACATTCAAGCAAAGATTCGTGATGAATAGTTAATGCCAAATATGTTACAGCAAGGTCTCATGTGATAGAGGATTTTTCTTTATTCCGTTATATAAAAAGCCCCTTGAATATTGCAATAAGTGTAGATCGTTGGATAAATACATTAAACATTAAATAATCACCTTTGCAAAAAGTAAGCATATAAAAAGTATATGTGATAATAGGAAGGTCATTTTACACTTCTATTTTTTAACTAATATAAAATAAATACTTCTAATGTGATAGTGAATTTCAGAGGTGCTAGGAGGTTTCCACCCGTTTCCAGTCTTTATGCTAAGCTAAGCTATCGTCCGCTGGCTGTCTCCAACCACATTGTACACACACTTATATAATCAATGAAATCTTTAAAAATGTACCTGCATTTCATTCATAATCCTTATTACGATGTCAGGGACCAAGCAGTAAGTCAACAGGACACAGGGATGGTTTAAATAAACTAGGGTTTTTATTTACAAACATCATATAATAGCAAGGCCTATAAAAGAGGTCAACAGAAAATACCTCAACGAAACATAACAGGTGTTAACTCAACAAACGGACCTGCAACAATGAAAAACCAAGGATATATATATAGTGGCTTGGCCAAACCACGTTGAACCCAAGGGATAATTAATAGTCACATCATACACAGGACACTGACAAAACCCAAACCCCCCTTTGACATGGAAGCAGGTGGTTTGTCCCAATTGGCTCCTTGCAGTATGTATGAGTCCTCAGCGCTCGGCCACACCCTTTGCTGAACCAGGAAGTAACCTCCCCCAATGGACATGGTAACATTTAGAGCAAATGTGTGGTGGTAATTGGCATGTTTTATTAAAGCTGCACTAAAGCAAAACTACTGAAGACGAGGATGCAGTGTAGTTGGTTTACCCTGTGTGGCTGTGGCCATCACATACGATATCAGCCAACACTCCTTTCTACTTCTTTAAGGTCTTTAAGGTCATGCTACTATTTACATGCCCCCCCTTCATATCACACATAGCGCACACACACATAGCGCACACACACACACACACACACACACACACACACACACACACACACACACACACACACACACACACACACACACACACACACACACACACACACACACACCACGTCACTTCAGGGGACATTACATTGACTTACATGCATTTCCTGGAGACTTATCCTAACCCTAACCAAGTCTTCACCCTAAAATTAATTATTCCCCTCATGGGGATCTCCAATTTGTCCCACACCTGACTGTGTAAACAGATTTAGGTCCCCACAAGTATAGTAATGCTAGGCCACACACACACACACACACACACACACACACACACACACACACACACACACACACACACACACACACACACTGTATTTGTTTTCTTTTTTGTCTCCACCTCCATCCATCTTCTCCCGCTTATCCGTGGTCGGGTCGCGGGGGTAGCAGTTCCAGCAGAGAGCCCCACACTTTCTTTTCCCTGGCGACATCAACCAGCTCTGACTGGGAGATCCCAAGGCGCTCCCAGGCCAGCGAAGAGATATAATCCCTCCACCTGGTCCTAGGTCTACCCCTTGGTCTCTTCCCAGCTGGACGTGCCTGGAACACCTCCCTAGGGAGGCGCCCAGGTGGCATCCTAACTAGGTGCCCGAACCACCTCAACTGTCTCCTTTCGATGCGAAGGAGGAGCGGCTCAACTCCGAGTCCCTCCCGGATGACCGAACTTCTCACCTTATCTCTAAGGGAGACACCAGCCACCCTGCGGAGAAAACCCATCTCGGCCGCTTGTATCCGCGATCTCGTTCTTTGGGTCATGACCCATCCTTCATGACCATAGGTGAGGGTAGGAACGAAAATGGCCCGGTAGACAGAGAGCTTTACAGCGACTGCAGTACCGCTCCCGCTGCTCCGATTCTCCGGCCCATCTCACGCTCCATTGTTCCCTCACTCGAGAACAAGACCCCGAGATACTTGAACTCCTTCACTTGGGGTAAGGACTCATTCCCTACTTGGAGTGGACAGTCCATCGGTTTCCTGCTGAGAACCATGGACTCAGATTTGTCTCCATGCGTAATTTGTAATTTGTCTTTACTTGTACGTTCACCTCACTGTCTTCTGTGTATCTGTGAAACTGTACTTGTATGCACTTGTCTTGTAAAAAAAAAAAGAAGAATGTACCGACATCTGAGACCTGTATTTCCATTGTTGTCTCTCTCTTATCTTCTGTCTTTGTCTCTGTCCCCAGGCTCCACCAGGTGTACTTCGACGCCCCCACCTGCAAGGGAGAGAACCCCGAGCGCCTCTTCCTGGTCGGGGACTACTCTTCCTCCGCCGAGTTCTTCGTCACCATCGGTGTCTTCTCCTTCCTCTACGCCATGGCCTCCCTCTCTGTGTACTGCTTCCTCCTGGAGAAGTACCGCGAAAACTGCAAGGGGCCCCAGATCGTGAGTCCCTTTACTCCTTAAGATACAGATTCCTTTTGCATCAGTTAGAAAACTGTCAAAAGAACTATGATTTCACGGGAAGACTAGGGGTAGAGGAATGTGAGAATTTGGCTAAGGATATTGTCATTGTCGCTTACTACTTTTAAATCCAGGCCGTAGACTTTCTTTTTGTCGCTGCTTTTAATTGAACTATTCACATCTCACACTGCACTGTAACTGTTATTCATGTACCTGCGTCATTCATGTTTTATTATCTTTGCCTTTTAATGTTTCTAATGTGTTTTATACTCTCAATGTCTTTCATTTTTGTAAAGCACTTTGAATTGCCTTTTGTTGAAAAGTGCTATATCAATAAACGTGCCTTGCCTTGCCTCAGTACTTGTATTTCAGTAAATGATCCTAATACTTCTTCCACCTGTGGTAGTTGTTAACGTTATATTCTCTCTTGATGTCTCGCAGGACTTCGTGGTGTCGGCAGTGTTTGCCTTCATGTGGCTGGTCTCCTCATGTGCTTGGGCTAAAGGTTTGTCGGACGTGAAAACAGCCACGGATCCGGAGCGGGTCGTCACGCTCATCGCCGCCTGCGAGGAACCGGAGAACCACTGCCGTGAAGTCAACGACCCCAAAGTGTCCGGCCTCAACACCTCTGTGGTACGTCACCGCTAAACAAAACTATATAAAGCTCTTTAAATGACTCCTTTTAGAACTTCCTGTTCCCTCGTCTAGAAAGTCAATGGTTAGCCTGAAATAAGGTCAGTGGTTAACACAAGCTGAAGAGATTTTAACGTTTTGTCCAGTTGTTCCTTAACACTTACTGTTCCCTCGTCTAAAAGCCGGATTATTGAAGAATATAAACTGTGTCAAACAGTCACATTTTGTTCAGCAGGATAATCTCCACATATTAACACCACTTCATGATTTGTGAAGTAAAGAGCTAATGTTGGGCTATAAAGGAACTACAGCACGGTCACATGACTTCACGTCACCACCGCTAATCTAAAGGCGGCTAATGTTGGGCTATAAAGGAACTACAGCACGGTCACATGACTTCACGTCACCACCGCTAAGCTAAAGGCGGCTAATGTTGGGCTATAAAGGAACTACAGCACGGTCACATGACTTCACGTCACCACCGCTAAGCTAAAGGCGGCTAATGTTGGGCTATAAAGGAACTACAGCACGGTCAAATGACTTCACGTCACCACCGCTAAGCTAAAGGCGGCTAACGTTGGGCTATAAAGGAACTACAGCGCGGTCACATGACTTCACGTCACCACCGCTAAGCTAAAGGTGGCTAATGTTGGGCTATAAAGGAACTACAGCACGGTCACATGACTTCACGTCACCACCGCTAAGCTAAAGGCGGCTAATGTTGGGATATAAAGGAACTACAGCTCGGTCACATGACTTCACGTCACCACCGCTAAGCTAAAGGTGGCTAATGTTGGGATATAAAGGAACAACAGCACGGTCACATGACTTCACGTCACCACCGCTAAGCTAAAGGTGGCTAATGTTGGGATATAAAGGAACAACAGCACGGTCACATGACTTCACGTCACCACCGCTAAGCTAAAGGTGGCTAATGTTGGGATATAAAGGAACTACAGCTCGGTCACATGACTTCACGTCACCACCGCTAAGCTAAAGGCGGCTAATGTTGGGATATAAAGGAACTACAGCTCGGTCACATGACTTCACGTCACCACCGCTAAGCTAAAGGTGGCTAATGTTGGGATATAAAGGAACAACAGCACGGTCACATGACTTCAGGTCACCACCGCTAAGCTAAAGGCGGCTAATGTCGTGCGTGCTGGCGTTTAGTCGTCTCATTTAGACACTTATTAGCAACCGCCATTTTTAAAGTCACCAGTGGGGTAGTAGTTTATGTCGTAGACCATACAGACCCTATTTCATGATAACAACCAAGAACCCATTGACTTTGAGAAGAGGAAACGCAAGGTGCTATAAAGCTCACTCATTTCTGTGTTTCGGACTCTTTCCTACACGCCTCTTTTGTCAATACTTCTATAAATCCTTTGAGTCTTTAATCTGGAGACCTGAGACACTAAATCTCACGTGTCCAAACCCCTCCTCTTTTCAGCTTGTGTTAAGCGCAGACCTTATTTCAGGCATCTTACCTAAAATCCAAAAAGTGCTAAAATGGTCGCTAATTTCCGCTTTTAAGACTCTTTCCTGCTGTGAATACTATATATACTATATATACCACTCTATTGTGAACACGACTATAGAGTCTTTTAATCATGAATCAAAAATCTAATCAAAATGTATTTTAGCCCCAAATCACAAGAGATGCCTCAAAGGACTGTACTGTACAAAGCAAACGTCATAGCATAAGAATTATAAAAATATTATACAACATTAGTATTGCCATGGGATATAATAATGCGACTGAAGTGATGGTAGATGAGCCGAAACAAGGTGAGGGAAGCTAGTTGACAAGAAAGACGGATGCGAAGAGATGGGTTTTGAGTTTGCTTTTAAAGGATTCAAGGAGTCAAGGAGTCAAGGGAAATAGCTTCGCGGATCTTGAGACCTGAAACACTAAATCTCACATTTCCAAACCTCCCTCTCTTTCCCCCCCCCAGGCTTTCGGCTTCATCAACCTGATCCTGTGGATAGGAAACCTGTGGTTCGTGTTCAAGGAGACCGGCTGGATGGCCGCTTTCGGCGGAACATACGTCCCGTCTCAGGAGAAGCAGCCCGCCCCTGACTCCTTCGCCCAGGAAGGCTACGCCCAGCAGGACCCCTACGCCGGCTCCCAGGGAGGGTACCAGCCCGAGTACGGCCAGCAGGGGTATAACGAGGAGGGGGGGTACAGCCAGGGCTATGAGCAGCAGCCCACCTCCTTCTCCAATCAGATGTGAGACCGTCCCACCAAACCTCAGCTGCAGGATGGTGAGTGGAAACATGACTAATCTCAAACCTTCAGACATGCTAAAAGACACCTATTATGCAAAATCCTCTTCTCCGTGTCTCTTCTACATCAACATGTGTCCCCTCTTCTTCATGTCTCTTCTACATCAACATGTGTCCCCTCTTCTTCATGTCTCTTCTACATCAACATGTGTCCCCTCTTCTTCATGTCTCTTCTACATCAACATGTGTCCCCTCTTCTTCATGTCTCTTCTACATCAACATGTGTCCCCTCTTCTTCATGTCTCTTCTACATCAACATGTGTCCCCTCTTTGTCATGTCTCCTCTACATCAACATGTGTCCCCTCTTCTCCATGTCTCTTCTACATCAACACGTGTCCCCTCTTCTTCATGTCTCTTCTACATCAACATGTGTCCCCTCTTCTTCATGTCTCTTCTACATCAACATGTGTCCCCTCTTCTTTATGTCTCTTCTACATCAACATGTGTCCCCTCTTCTTTATGTCTCTTCTACATCAACATGTGTCCCCTCTTCTTCATGTCTCTTCTACATCAACATGTGTCCCCTCTTCTTCATGTCTCCTCTACATCAACATGTGTCCCCTCTTCTCCATGTCTCTTCTACATCAACATGTGTCCCCTCTTCTTCATGTCTCTTCTACATCAACATGTGTCCCCTCTTCTTCATGTCTCTTCTACATCAACATGTGTCCGCTCTTCTTCATGTCTCTTCTACATCAACATGTGTCCCCTCTTCTTCATGTCTCTTCTACATCAACATGTGTCCCCTCGTCTCCATGTCTCTTCTACATCAAAATGTGTCCCCTCTTCTTCATGTCTCTTCTACATCAACATGTGTCCCCTCGTCTCCATGTCTCTTCTACATCAACATGTGTCCCCTCTTCTTCATATCTCTTCTACATCAACATGTGTCCACTCTTCTTCATGTCTCTTCTACATCAACATGTGTCCCCTCTTCTTCATGTCTCTTCGACATCAACATGTGTCCGCTCTTCTTCATGTCTCTTCTACATCAACATGTGTCCCCTCTTCTTCATGTCTCTTCTTCATCAACATGTGTCCCCTCTTCTTCATGTCTCTTCTACATCAACATGTGTCCCCTCGTCTCCATGTCTCTTCTACATCAACATGTGTCCCCTCTTCTTCGTGTCTCTTCTTCATCAACATGTGTCCCCTCTTCTTCATGTCTCTTCTACATCAACATGTGTGCCCTCTTCTCCATGTCTCTTCTACATCAACATGTGTCCCCTCTTCTTCATCAACATGTGTCCCCTCTTCTCCATGTCTCTTCTACATCAACATGTGTCCCCTATTCTTCATGTCTCTTCTACATCAACATGTGTCCCTTCTTCTTCATGTCTCTTCTACATCAACATGTGTCCCCTCTTCTTCATGTCTCTTCTACATCAACATGTGTCCCCTCTTCTTCATGTCTCTTCTACATCAACATGTGTCCCCTCTTCTTCATGTCTCTTCTACATCAACATGTGTCCCCTCTTCTTCTTGTCTCTTCTACATCAACATGTGTCCCCTCTTCTCCATGTCTCTTCAACATCAACATGTGTCCCCTCTTCTCCATGTCTCTTCTACATCAACATGTGTCCCCTCTTCTCCATGTCTCTTCTACATCAACATGTGTCCCCTCTTCTTCATGTCTCTTCTACATCAACATGTGTCCCCTCTTCTTCATGTCTCTTCTACATCAACATGTGTCCCCTCTTCTTCATGTCTCTTCTACATCAACATGTGTCCCCTCTTCTTCATGTCTCTTCTACATCAACATGTGTCCCCTCTTCTTCATGTCTCTTCTACATCAACATGTGTCCCCTCTTCTTCATGTCTCTTCTACATCAACATGTGTCCCCTCTTCTTCATGTCTCTTCTACATCAACATGTGTCCCCTCTTCTTCATGTCTCTTCTACATCAACATGTGTCCCCTCTTCTCCATGTCTCTTCTACATCAACATGTGTCCCCTCTTCTTCATGTCTCTTCTACATCAACATGTGTCCCCTCTGTGGAAAGAGACTCTGAAAGCTTCAGGAACAAAGATTCTCTCTCTTTTTGATCCATTTCTATAAAAACCTGTCTGAAAATGAGCTGATCAGATTTTGTCCACTCTATGATGTCATAACGATGCGTTGTCTTGAGTAACCATTAGCCAATCAGCAACAAGGTAACCCCCCCCCCCTCTTTATCACCTGCATCTCCTCTAGAGCACCATTGAGTTCTTTGTAACCAAATGTCTCTCAGAGGGGCGTGGGGAGGGGCTCCTTATTTTCATCTAAAGTAACAGACAGAGAATCAGCACTTTGGAAACAGGGCTGAAACAGAGGGGATTATGGGTAATGCTGCAATGATCGTTTGGTGTTTCAGCCAATCAGAGACAGGCTCTGTATATATCTGAGACCTGGGATACATTGATGAGAAACAGTATAATATTATTATTATCCATTATATAATAGCAGGTTTAAGAAGAGGCTCATCATGACGTAAACAAATAATAATAATAAAACAAAATGATATTTTAGGGGATTCAGGTGTTAGCTAAATACAGACACTCCTAGAAAGACCATAGGCTAATAAAAACAAATAAAAAGACGTTTGCATATCTGTAGTTCTGTATTCTGTACTACCCCAAAATGGCAAGCTCTCCATTGACATCAGGACAGCAGAAAGTGTACATATCTACCGCCAAAGACCAAAAACCACCTGTTTTGCTTGGCCATTAAACCCCCAAGAATATCATGATGGATAATAAAAAATGGCGCACTTAGAGAGTTTAAAATACAACATAATTGGTAGTGTGCACGGTCAATTCAAGTTCTCATGAATACAAGAGGGAAATTAGCCACGATAATGAAAGCTCCAGGGTGCCGACTCGTCTTTATTTTCCATTATGTATTAGCAGATTTAAAAAGAGGCTCATCACGATATTACAAAATGAAAGTTAGGAAACTCCTAAAAAGACCTTGGCCAATAAAACAACTGTTTGTGTATTTCTGTATTCTGTCCCGCCCCAAAATGGTGGAGCAGGCTCTCCATTGACATCAGGACAGCAGAAAGTGTGCATATCTCCCGCCAAAGACTGAAAGCCCGTGTTCTGCTTGTACCTTGGCCCCAAAAATATCATCATTAAAAAAAAAAGTGCACTTAGAGAGTTTAGCGTACATCTGCATTTCTCTTGCTGTTCTGAGTCCGTATCGTTATGGTTACTATTGTCAATACAATCTATATGTAATGTAATCTCTCCCCCTGTCTCTCCCTCTCTTCCTCCCCCCTTCAGGGTGACCTTGTGTTTCTGGAGTGGCTCTGGACCCCCGCCTGCGTTTCCACACTCCTTTGTGTGTCTGTTTGTGTATCTGTGAGTGACAGGCGGAGGGAGGGGGGCACCACGAGGGGGGGGGGGTGGTTGTTATAATATGATGTGTATTCTCGTGATGTATTTAACTGTAGAAGACAACACGGGATTGTCTGTTTGGTTATAACGAGAAAAACTTGAATACAAAAACCAAAACATTGGAACGTTTAAAGAGAAATCTTGTAATGGGAAAAGACTTACATTTACGGGAGGGGGGGGGGATTGTAGTAATATTTAACTTGGGAGAATGTATTTGTCTGTGCTGTGTAAATATCAACATGCTGATATATATGATTATATGTACACAGTTGAATAATGGTGCACTCCATAAAAGTTGTTATACAACAAATGTTGAGCACAGAGTTATTCAATTGCATTTACTTTGGTTCTGTTTAGGAGCTCACATAGTTTAGCCTTTGCCCTTCAAATAACCCCCTTAAATGAATCATAAAACAATCATGAATTCATCTCGGAATATATCAACATCTTCTGCTTTAATCACTGACGGGGTTTCAGAAACAAGGGGGTGAAGAAAACCCGATGTAATACAGAACGTGAGCGGAGTGATTTATGGGGACACCAGTGAATAGATGATAGTAGTAGCTTGTTTTATTTTACGTTTTTATATATATTTTTCCATCAAATATCACTATCAAATGACTTATTTAAAAACCTGACGTATAAGATCAAAAAGTTGCATAATAATAATAATGTAGTGAGCATGGTAGCATCTCGTCTTTGCCGTGTTGCTATCGTGTGCTATCAGTAAGGACTTCGTGAGCGGGCCGCGAACAACAGATGTTTAGTTTGTTTCCTCGTTTGGGATTTATGTGATCGAGCTGTCGAAGAACCTTCGTCCTGTTTTTTTTATCGCCTGTGTGTTTGTTCTCGACAGAGTCATATAGTTTTCTAACCGGTGTTTCTATCACACTGTAATCAGTGGCGTACATACTCACGGATATTTCAGTAAAACACGTTATTGTTATAACGAGGCGGTGCGAACGATATAAAACCTCTCGCGCATCCTCAGCCCTTCTTCATCTCCTCTCTTTCTGAAGGTGAATTTACTGCATGCATCCTTATATCCTAAAAGCATCCGTCAACGTATTCGAGAGGCTTTAAAGCTGCAGGAAAGTGAGAATACACGGTCAAACCCAGGGGTGGAACAGTGTTTACTTACGTGCAATTTGGAGGTACTTTATACTTCTACTCCACTACATCGAAAAAGGACAATCATCAATTTGTACTTCACTTGATTTATTTGAACGTTTAAGATTGAGATTTTCCTTCAAATAACAAGACGCATCTCTTGAGATTAAACCAGTCAAATAACTAGAAGAGGTCAAATAAAAGATTATCGTTAAAACAAAACAAAATGTATCTGAAATATTACAAAAAGTAAAAAAATAAAGTAATAATGTTGGTATCAGACCTGTGTTGGACGACAGCAGGTACATTCAACGTAATGCAACAATATTAACACCAATAATGTCATATATTTAACAATAATACATCACACGTGAAGGCCATTTCTCTGCAGAATGAGTACTTGTACTCTTGATATTTGGCTGGTAATACTTCTGTTTTGACTTTAACTGGAATATATGGAGTGTTACCTTCCAATTACATTGCATTTAAAGCTTCAATGGCTTTTAAAATAAGATTTTGTATTAAAAAACGTGGTGCAACAAGGGAATCAATCTAACAGTGTCACATAATGGCTGATTTGGATTACAGCACTTTGACTTGTAATGGAGTATTTAACCCTCCTGTTGTCTTCGGGTCAAATCTGACCGATTTACTACTTTCTTCAATCATAACTTTTTAGTTTTACATTCGATTGCATCAAGGCTTTTTGATATCCTTCACAGGAGACATTTGAACATATAGAATGGCTGATCACCACTTTCATTGAGTTTTGGATGATTTAGTCAACTTTGTAACACCATGGCGTTCCCGCTCAAACATGACCGCCATAAAGAAAAGGAATTAGTAACCATCCGGATCAGATAAAACACACACACACACACACACACACACACACACACACACACACACACACACACACACAAACACAAACCAATTTGATACATTTCCCGCTCTTATGTGCCCATCCCCCCACATGGATCACACCAGGCACACGCACTACATGTTCAGTGTCTGTTCTTTGTATAGTTACTGCAGTTCTTCATGTGTACCAGTAGTCTGATACAACATGTACAGTTTGAAAGGGTGTGAAATGAAATGTGGTGACTAATGGTTTTTGTGTTAATGTAATAGCAGTTAAAACAGGACCGGTCAAATTTGACCGCGAACACCAAAGTAAGGGGGGGGGGACGAAGACAATAGGAGGGTTATGAATGCATTGGTACTTTTACCCACGCATCTGAGAGTACCTCTTCCACCTCTGGTTTTACTCGTGTTTTTCGATCCAGCGTCGTCGTCGTTTCTGCTCAGCAGCTCCGCTATACTCTACTCAAAGCACAAAGTGAGTGCTGCAATAATTTCCAGATGTAAACACCCGTCCTATACTGCCAGCCCTCTGCGTGCAGACCTCCAGAGACGTGTCTTGATTGGTAGAGTTTTGCTTCCACAGGATGACTTGTTGTCCATCTCTCCAGAATATATATCGATCGATGGCACAGTTTGTATCCACTCTTTCTTTGAGATGCAGAAACACCACTTCTGTTTGTGTCCTCTCTCTGTCTCTCTGTAGCTCTTATACATATGCTGAAATGAAATATACTCTGTTGTTAGTGGTGAATGATGTCTTGTGATTCTCTCTCTCTCTCTCTCTCTCTACGCCTTTGGATAGTGCTGTGTTTATTGTGTATGATGTATTCATATTAGTATTATTGATAATGATAAGTCAGAGAAAAAAAAATATCCAATACTCTCCAGAATTCTACTGTATTCTTATTATATGGGATCCATGTGAAACAAAATGAAATAAACTTGAAATTATTCTGTTGACGGTTAAATCGTGTCCTTTTGTTCAAAGGCTGCCGTCTGCTTCTTGTTGGGTTTCGTATCATTTCCAGAAAAAACACCTTTGATATGCAGATAAATAATAGACGCATATTTTTGAAAACAGAAATAGTGAATTGGTCGCTGTTTCCCGCTTCTTCCACGAGAGTCTCTCCTGCTTTTCTACAATTGTTGTTATTGATTGAAAAAAACAACCTGCTGATTTAGTTTAGAATTGAAAAAATATCAAATTGCACCCTTACTAAAGTTATGTTTTAAAATGATTATTAATCAGTTTTAAAAACAATTTGTAGAATTATTATTATTATTATTATTATAAATATATGTATTTACTTTTGCCTAAGATAGTACAGCCAAAGTAAATGTACTTTAATGAGGACTTGAATGAGGACTCTACATAGCGCCCCCTGGTGGTCGGGGAGGGTATCACTAGAAGAGTTTTCCTCACTTATTTAGTTAAATCTGATAATTACAACACAATTTTACGTAATTTAAAAAATGAATTGTATACAAAATATAGGTTCCAAACAGGTTATTGCTGATAGGTATTTTAAATTAGTACATTTGGATAGATTTCAACAACAACAACAACAACAACAAAAGCACTAGTTATACAAAGATTGCAAAACAACACACACAAAAGCGAAATCAAACATTACATGTTACATGTCACTTGTTAGATGCTTTTATCCAAAGCGACTTACATACTCAGTACTGTGGACAATCCCCACAGGAGCAATTTGGGGTGAAGTGTCCCAGGGAAACAACGACATGCTGACTGCAGTGGGGTTTAAACCTGATCCCAACACCAACGCACTAGCCCACTGCGCCACACGCCTCCAAACCTTGAAAACGTTTTTTTTAAAGGATTTTTAGGCATAATAGCCCAGTTTCATAACACATATATGTATGTAATAATAGTAATAGTATTGTATAAAAAAATATATAAATGAGTAAACATTTACAAAATAAATAAATATGTACGTTTTTACAAAAATAAAAGTAGAAATACATAATAGATATATAATAATGTGTGTTCTGTTTTTGTTCTCTTAATTTATACATAGGCCTACATTCATTCATTTATTTATTGTAATATGTATTAATTTCTTCTTATATTTATTCCTGTATTTATGTTTTACTCATGTCATGTTCTGTCCTCCATACCTATGTGCTCGTTGTGCGCATAAAGGTACACATTTGCTCCAACTCACAGCAAGAGATATTAGAAATATAACATAATTAATGCTGTCAAAATTATCGCGTTAACGGCGGTAATTCATTTTTTTAATTAATTGTGTTAAAATATGTAACGCATTTAACGCATTCGCAGAATGGCCCGCCCCATACGTGCCACCAGTGGCAGCGCCAGGGTATGGCTGGGGTAGGCTGCACCCATACCAAGAAATGGCTTAGCCCCACCATGAAACATGATGTTAAAGTAAGGAAAATAAAGTCCGCCAACTCGCGCGGAGTAAATTGCACAGACAGCAGTTAGTAAGATTTCAGCAGCTGGAAATACCGAAGACCAGAAACGGTTTTGAATTTTTTTGTCACGTAGTGATCGTCTTCTCAATAGAACATCTTTGATAATGTCTTCTGGCCAATCAGAATCAAGATAACAGCGTGTTGTTGTTGCAGGAAGTCCCGACTGAGAATACTTTTGCGGTAGTACATCTCAGGCTATACGTGTTGATAGAAATCAACACGTAATGAAATAAGACCCCACGGTTTGATGATTGATAGGTGTGTGGGCTGTCTTTCATTTTGACACACAGAACAATGTTATAATAAACATACATACATACTGTATGTTAAATTGATATATCCGCCTTCTTTCATTAATCTTTCCATTCCCAACAATATACATAAATAAATGGCATATTTTGGACATAGTTCGAATGGTGATTAATCATGATTAATTAATTTTTAAGCTGTGATTAATCTGATTAAACATTGTAATCGCTTGACAGCCCTAAATATAATTCGTTTTACACATTGGTGGTCCAGAGGTCTATGCAATCTTGTCTTCTGATATGCTGATGTTATATCTGGAGAAACATTTCTCCACCACCATTTCTTAGAAAGTGACGCCCATGCTGAATACAATACACAGCAGCCATTTAAAGACAACATCATATATAAAGCTAACTTGTCGTTATGTTTATGTTTTATTACGTTCCTTATGATTGATACAAATCCTAATAATGTGTTTAAATATGTCTAGCTGGCCAATATGTGTTACTATTTACATTTGGAATGAATTTCAGCCACATGTACGGTAACAGATGCAACAGGTTATAGTTTCCGAGGAGCACCTGAAGGCATCACACGTCTCGGTGGTGCCAGCACGGTGCCCACCCACCCACGCACGCACGCGCGCACACACACACACACACACACACACACACACACACACACACACACACACACACACACACACACACTCCCCTTGAGATAGAAGTGAAAGCCAACGCCCCTCTGTCAGCTCCTTAAACCCTCCCTTTCTCCTCCCTTGCTCCCTCCACAAACACTCTCACAAACACTCTGAAAGCAGCGTTTCTACGGAGCTGGTGTGGTCGTGACTGAACATTTCCCAGAGATTTATACCTCGGAGAAGTTGATTCATCCGGAAAAAACCTCCCCACAGAGGGACTACTAATCCTCCTGTTGCTCCGATACATTTCTTATTCTACGCGCGTCGGTTTTCTGGGCAGAAAGGCTCCAACACGAACACACACTCGGTGTTTTGATACATTTTACAACATGGGAGATACAGACGCAGCCAGCACCGGGGCCAACTGCCTGGAGAAGCTGAAGGGTTACGTGAACACACAGAAGGGAATGATCCTGGCTGCAGAAATAGTAAGTTCACTGAACCTCTGCAAACTGTGGAGCTACTGTTGTCCCTGCGAGATGTTCAAACCTGCTCATTGTGTGTGTGTGTGTGTGTGTGTGTGTGTGTGTGTGTGTGTGTGTGTGTGTGTGTGTGTGTGTGTGTGTGTGTGTGTGTGTGTGTGTGTGTGTGTGTGTGTGTGTGTGTGTGTGGTGTGTGTGTGTGTGTGTGTGTGTGTGTGTGTGTGTGTGTGTGTGTGTGTGTGTGTGTGTGTGTGTGTGTGTGTGTGTGTGTGTGTGTGTGTGTGTGTGTGTGTGTGTGTGTGTGTGTGTGTGTGTGTGTGTGTGTGTGTGTGTGTGTGTGTGTGTGTGTGTGTGTGTGTGTGTGTGTGTGTGTGGGGCTAGCATTGCAACCAATTCATAGTTCATACATAGTAAAGTGGTTTAATGAAGCCTACATATTGATTTTTGTCTTACTATTGGGCAGGGTCGGACAACAAACTTAAGTACATAAAGCCAACTCAAGTACGATTTTGATGTACTTTATTTCGTATCTAAAATAGAGCAATTATTATAGTAACCCGCTACTTTGTAGATTTAGGCGGATTAATAGGTTAATTTCGGTGATTATTATTATTACAAAAATAAATCAACTAATGAATTATGATGTGTTATTATAGGTTTAAGTACCAAGTAGTATAAGTACTCAAAATAAACCCACGTTTACCAAAGCTATGAACACATTAATGGCTCAATAATTGTATGTAGCCTATATCATCTGACATGGGCCATACTGCGTAGTAAGTAGTTTTACTTGTGCTACTTAAGTGTATTTTGTACTTTTACTTGAGTACTACCTTGAATACATGACTTATCCTGTAGTATCGCTACTTGAACTGAAGTACTTCTTCTCCTACCTTCGTCCAGTGGTGGAAAGTAACTAAGTACATTTACAGAAGTACACATTTGAGGTATTTGACTTGACTATTTCCATTTTCCGCTCCTATACTTTTACTTCACTGTAAGTTGCAGGCAACCTTAGCCTATCACGCGCTAGCCGATAGAAGAACAAGTGTTACATAGTGATGTCACTATGTTCTGTAAACAAAGGAGTCCAATTGAGGCGTTTCAGGCAGGGGGGAGAGGCAACACAGGGATTTAAGCCTTTGCAGACCATTTACATGCACTAAAAGTTAAACCTATATAAACACACCAGAGGAAAGGGGAAACCCCCAAAGGATAGTAGGGCCTCTTTACTACTAAAAATATCTAGTGATTATATATGTTTACTATTTATATATTATTTTGAACACATGGCCATTCTACGCAATGAGTTATATTGGTATACACCCTTAAAGTTTAATTTAATGCCAATCCTTTTGCACTTTCACTTGAATGCAGGACTTTCACTTGTCGAGTATTTCTAAACCGTGGTATTACTACTTTCCCTTAATCACAAGGGCCAAATACTTTTCCCAGCACTGGTATTTGGCTATTTTCATCGTGAAAGCAGTCTTGTTCCTGCAGCATGTGGTCTGGGGGGTGGGGGGTCAGGCTCAGGGGTTAAGGGTTTCCACCTGTCACTCCTGGAGCTCCACCGTTTTCTCATTTGGCACCAAAGAGCCAAATGCTGAGCGTTAATGGCACATGAAGGAGGTCATGTGGGCGAACCAGGCCACGTGACGGCGGCCGTGTCCTCATTATTACCACAGCCTCAATAAGGTGAAGAGCAAATCACTGTCCTGCTGGTCGAAAGGACCATAAAGTGGGTTTCCCCCGACTTGGCTTTACGTATCTCCTCCTAGGCGGAAGCAGAATCATCAGGTTGTGTGTGTGTGTGTGTGTGTGTGTGTGTGTGTGTGTGTGTGTGTGTGTGTGTGTGTGTGTGTGTGTGTGTGTGTGTGTGTGTGTGTGTGTGTGTGTGTGTGTGTGTGTGTGTGTGTGTGTGTGTGTGTGTGTGTGTGTGTGTGTGTGTGTGTGTGTGTGTGTGTGTGTGTGTGTGTGTGTGTGTGTGTGTGTGTGTGTGTGTGTGTGTGTGTGTGTGTGTGTGTGTGTGTGTGTGTGTGTGTGTGTGTGTGTGTGTGTGTGTGTGTGTGTGTGTGTGTGTGTGTGTGTGTGTGTGTGTGTGTGTGTGTGTGTGTGTGTGTGTGTGTGTGTGTGTGTGTGTGTGTGTGTGTGTGTGTGTGTGTGTTCTTCCTGTCTGGGAGGATGTTTTGTTTATACTGCCCTTGACCAACATTTTGTGTTTGCATTTCTCAGTGGTGTGTTCACTCGACACACGACTTGCTTGCAGACGGGAAGAAGTTTTACATCAGGGAAAGAAGCAATGCAAATGTGTAAAAACACTCCGTAACAAATGGAAATTCTACATTTTAGAATTGCGCTTAAATTAAAGTACAAAATGGGCCTCCAAATACACTCAAAGTACCTTAAGTATTAGTTAAACTTATGTGGTATGGCTCATTTCAATATCATATGCATTACAATCTGTAATATTATATATGTATCGATGCATTATTGAGTTCCTCACTTCAGTGCTCAACCTGGTAGAAGTGAGGTTTACTCGAATACTGCTGGGTGAGCTTAACCTTAAACTGGAGCTTATTTTGTTTACTATATACTGCCAAGTGTTTACAGTATATAGTAGTCGTGTGTAATTCACCAACAGACCCATACAGTTCACCTAATATATCATTATAAATTTATTGTTTTATGTTTTTGCCTTTGATCAGATAGTACAGCCAAAGAAGAGGGGACAACTCTAAATTACATGTTTAATGTATTATAATTATTTTAATTATATTTCCCTTTTTTTGTACTTATGTTACTATAAATATTTGTATTCTATTTTCTATTATTTTTCTTTTCTTTCCTTTTTTAAAAGGGGTCACAAACCCCAATTTTATCCGGGGAAAAACAAGTGCAATAGTAGCTACATTTTAGCAGTAAAAAGTAGGGATGCTCCGATCGCCAATTTCGGGGCCGATCGCTGGAATCAGTATCGGCCGATACCGCCGAGTGGGCGGGGCCTAAATGGAAGATTTAAACATCACTTTAAATCTTCCATTTTAAAGTGATGTTTAAACTCAGTTAATGCTCATTCACTGGAGCTTAAAACAACAAACAACAATCAATACATTCAAATTATGTACATTATTCAAGTTCACATTCACTTTGGAGAATAACACGGGAGAAATGAGCGGAAGCGCTCTCTTTTCCTCTCTCTCTCTCTCTCCTGACAGCCGGTCAGTGTCTCATGCAGCTCACTGATCCAGTAATGAGTGACCCGACAGTGAAGAATAAATATATGTGTAACTAGTGTAGCTTGTTCCAGAGGTAGATAAAACAGCTAAGTGTGTTACGTCTAACTCTTGTGTGTCGCTCCGCTCACCGGTCCGTCACAGCGGGCGGAGCTGCAGGATTTCTGCTTCACGTTGCATACCGCCATTTTACTGTCTTTTTCAGACACCTTAAGATAATGCCAGACCGGTGAAGCCATTTTGGCGAGCTTGCTTTGCCGCACACAGAGAAAAGTGTCATGTATTTTACATCATGCGATCGGCATGTTTAGAGAGCACCGATCGATCGGTAGAGAGTGAGTATCTATCGATCGATCGGTGCATCCCTAGTAAAAAGTACAATATTGAGATATAGAGCAGTATACGTGTAATATATAGATAATAGTACAGTATGACATGTACATTCCAACAGTGCTCACTTTACCAGGAAACCTTCACTAAATTTCTGCATTTTTATAAATATATTTTTTTATCATGATCTCGTTCTCACAGTGGCTTACTGAGGGTGTTTCTCAATGTCGAGGAAGGCTGCTCCAGAGCCACTATTTCAAGCATACTACGTCATCGAGTCCTGCCGAAGGACTGTTCCAATGTCCAGCATACTTGGAATTCTACCGAGGCCGGCGTACTTCGTAGCGAGAAATTTCGAGGCTGCACATGTGTAGACTCCGCGGTCTTAAAATTCCCACAATGCTTTGCGCACGGACCAATTTCCAAATCTTTGGCGGCTTCTTGCCTCGCTTCTGAAGCAAGTGACTCGGAAGACGTGTGCTACCAAGCAAGCGTCCTCGACATTGAGAAACACCCAGTGTTAAACTACCCTTCATTTAACTTCCTCAGTTTTTACAAGTAAAGTAAAGAAGGTCCTCACGTCTCAAAGGACTCAGGGTGTTTCTCAATGTCGAGGAGGCTTCCTTGGTAGGACATGTCCCTCGGAGTCAGGTCCTTCAGAAGCGATGCAAGAATCCTTCCTAGCCTCGGAAAACGAAGAATGGTGGAACAGGCTAACAGGTGTGCGTCATATGCGAGGCCCCGCCTTAAATGGAGCGCCATTTCCGCCAAAGATTTTGGAAATTGGTCCGTGCGCAAAGCATTGTGGGGATTTTAAGACCGCGGAGGATACACATGTGCAGCCTCGAAATTTCCCGCAACGAAGGACGCCGGCCTCGGTAGAATTCCAAGGATCCTGGACATTGGAACAGTCCTTCGGTGGGACTCGATGACGTAGCATCCTTGAAATAGTGGCTCTGGAGCAGCTTTACTCAACATTGAGAAACACCCTCAGTATATCTCAGCTGTCGGTCGCAGGTCCTCCCACTGTTACTTTGTTTTTTGTTTTTTTAGCCTTAATGGAATTTCCAGGCTGTGTGTGAAGTTTGTCCCCGGGAACCAAGAATGTGTGGACTCACACACACACACACATACACATACACATACACATACACATACACATACACCTCTCACCCATAGCTTCAAGCTTCACTGGACACCAATGGAGTCTCCAACACTGTGCTTAAGTACACGTTTGAGGTACTTGTACTTCCCTTCAGTATATTCACTTCATGCTACTACTTTATACTTTTCTTCCACTACATATTGGAGGCGAATATTGATGATTGAATATATCATGATGCAGGACTGTACTACTCGTCGACACAGTATTTAATAATGTGTAAGTGAAATGCCTTCACATGTATTTGTTTGTGAAAAAACATGAAAATCAAGTATTCTTTATTCATATTAAAGGTAATGTTGTGGAAATAGCTATTCTGTGTACTTAATATTTATATTACTTCAGCTTTTTACTATTTTATTTGAAATAATTTTAATAATCTGATTTATAAAAATGTAATTTATCCCCAGGAGAACATTGGTGTTGGTAACAGTTGCTTGAATATAATACAATTAAATAAAATATATTGAAATAAAGATAATAATTTGAAATCATATATTAAGGGATTAGCTTCTTTGCCGATTTAAAAAAATAATATAACTAAATAAAAATCAGCTAATAAGTTACGATATACAGTATTAGTATAGGTCAAGCTACCATACAGTAATTCAACTAAAACACACTTTTACTTGTTTGCTTGTGTTTGCATTTCTCAGCGGTGTGTTCACTCGACACACGACTTGCTTGCAGACGGGAAGAAGTTTTACATCAGGGAAAGAAGCAATGCAAATGTGTAAAAACACTCCGTATCAAATGGAAATTCTACATTTTAGAATTGCGCTTAAGTAAAAGTACAAAATGGGCCTCCAAATACACTCAAAGTACATTAAGTATGAGTTAAACTGGTGTGGTATGGCTCATTTCAATATCATATGCATTACAATCTTTAATATTATATATGTATCGATGTATCGATGCATTGTTGAGTTCCTCACTTCAGTGCTCAACCTGGTAGAAGTGAGGTTTACTCGAATACCGCTGGGTGACCTTAACCTGTATTTACCAGCTTCAACATTAAAGTGATTACTTCATTAATGCATGAATAGTTTGGATGTTTATTGTTTTGTAGAGATGATCCGATGAAGTGATCGGGGATCGGAGCCGATCACGTGATTTTGAAAAGATCGGAATCGGGAGAAAAAAATCGGGGATCGGGATTTTTTAAAAATTTTTAAAAAAAAATTAATTTAATGTTGCAAAACAAAAATGACCATGTTCACGTCTTAAATTCATCCTGAGGACTTAGTTTTGGTTTAAAATGACACAACATCATGTATGTGTTGCTTTCTTTGGGCTTGTTTTCAGACCTGGTTGCTTATTTCTCTGAAATCTGGCAACAGAGTGGGCGCAGTGTCTAATAGTAGCAGTAAGCCAACGAGAGGCTACGTTCAGCTGGTGACTCGGGAGTCGGAACAGAGAAAATGTCAGGAGTTTGGAAGTATTATAAAGTTGAAAGCGAAGGCAGTGTAACAGCCAGATGCAATGTTTGCAAGAAGGTGGTTCCGCGTGGTGGAAAGAACAGAGCTACGTTCAACACGACCAATCTAATACGCTACCTGAGAAACAAACAACAACAACAACAACACTGCGAGTACACAGCGGCCACTCAGGTAACAGCACTGAAACAACCGACACTTTCAGAGACTTTCAAAAGGAAAGAGAAACTGCCCCAGAACAGAGACAAGGCCAAACAATAACAGCCAAGATAGCTGACTTCATCGCGTTGGATGACCAGCCGTTATCTGTTACCTTTTTTCTCTCTTAATGCATTGCATAAAGATCGGATCGGGAAAAGTCGGTATCGGCAGATTGTCGGAATCGGATCGGGAGCAAAAAAAGTGATGGGGACATCCCTATTGTTTTGTATTACCTGATTTTGATTATGAATTCAGGACGTACACTTCTAACTGAGTATCCTACCTACACCCTTGTTGCTCTCCCCGAGGTTTCTCCCATGTTCCCCTTTAAACTGTGGGGTTTCTCCGGAAGTGTTTCCTTGTACGACGTGAGGGTCTAAGGACAGAGGGTCTAAGGACAGAGGGTCTAAGGACAGAGGGTGTCGTATTGTCATACTGATATTCTGTACACACTGTGAAGACCACTGAGACAAATGTGATATTGGTGATATTGGGCTATATAAATAAACATTGATTGATTGACCCTAGTTCTACTACTTTCACTTAAGTGTTTGAGTACTTCTTCCTCTACACTCATTAGTGTGTGGTTTCCTCTGCCACTCGTCTTCTCTGAGGAAGCGAAAGGAAGTCCTCACTGACGGTGCATGTCTGAAATAGTTTACAGTGCAGGAGAGGGAGGAAGGCAAACAGGAAGGCAGATAGCATTACTGCTCGTTATGTCTGACCTAACGGGGAATTTTAAAAGGATAGTTTGGATGTGTTTTAATTGGGGTGGGGTACTTTTACAGTCGGTGTATGAGCTACAGTAGATCCAGCTTGTAGAAGAAGAGCCTCTTCAAGACTCCATTGAAAAAAAACAAGTTATTTTATATTCCTAGAACACAGGAGTTGCTGGTCTTCTGCTGCCTTAAACGAGTCGTTAGTTTGTGGTTTTGTTTAAAAAGGACATCATGTTCAGGTTCCTATCAGTATGTAGTGTCTCTACTTTAAAGAGTCCTCTCCTGCTGATGTTCAGGTGTATATCAGTATGTAGTGTCTCTACTTTAAAGAGTCCTCTCCTGCTGATGTTCAGGTGTATGTCAGTATGTAGTGTCTCTTCTTTAAAGAGTCCTCTCCTGCTGATGTTCAGGTGTTTATCAGTATGTAGTGTCTCTACTTTAAAGAGTCCTCTCCTGCTGATGTTCAGGTGTATATCAGTATGTAGTGTCTCTACTTTAAAGAGTCCTCTCCTGCTGATGTTCAGGTGTATATCAGTATGTAGTGTCTCTACTTTAAAGTAGGGATGCCAGCGATTATTCGATTATTCGAATATTCGTTACAGTCTCCATAATCGAATATTATTTTTAAAAATCGATTTTATTTATATATATTTTTTTTATTATTTAAATTTTTTTTATTATTATTTATGTTTTTTTTTTTTTTTTCTGGCTTAGTTTCAACCAAAATATATATATATATATATATATATATATATATATATATATATATATATGTATATGCTAATAATAGTAATGGTATTAATAATTGTAAATGGCCATTGGTCACACCACCAGTTTGTTTTACTGTAAACTTGGAGGAAGCCTGCGTGCAGAGCAGACTGCTGCTGCAGCAGCTACACACCGACCCCACCCCCGCCCCCCCCTCCCTCTCTCGTGCGACAAAAGATGAACAAAGCGGCAGGTAAAAAGAGTTCCTCCTCGTGGAACTACTTCGAACTTACAAGTCCAAAGGAAGTTAAATGCAAGCTCTGCGAAAAGACGTTGGTCTATCACAGCTCAACCTCAACAATGCGTTCGCATTTGAGTGCGAAGCACGCCAAAGAGGTTACAGAGAAAGACGCAGCACAGCTGGCCATTACCAACTTCACTTCAAGGCCACGTCGTTGTGATGACATGCTTGTTTGTTGTTTGTACTGTTAAACATGTTACAGTAAAGACAACAACGGAATTCCTTTTGTCTGATTTTTTTTTTTTTTCATCAGTATGTAGTGTCTCTACTTTAAAGAGTCCTATCCTGCTGATGTTCAGGTGTATATCAGTATGTAGTGTCTCTACTTTAAAGAGTCCTCTCCTGCTGATGTTCAGGTGTATATCAGTATGTAGTGTCTCCATGCTTTAATGTTCAGAAAGCTCTTTATTTCTCTCATACTGTCTGTGCTGCAGCACCTCTTTTCACCCTCTGTCTGAAACCAGAGCCCAGTCTGTTCTGATCGGTTAGCTGGTCGGCTCTGTTGTGATTGGTCAACCGCTTAGAGATGTCCCGCCCCTTAGCCTATCACGTACAATGTGTTGGAGCGCTTGCCGATAGAAGTGCCAGTGTTACATAGTGATGTCACTCTGTTCCAGAAGTAAACAAAGGAGTCTAATGGAGGCGTTTCATTTTCGTAGCCTTTGCAGACCATTGACATGCACACAAACCGATGCAACACACTACAGGAGAGGGAAACCCCAAATACCTTGGTGTGGCCTCTTTAAGTTTCCCAGCTAACGAGCCAAAAGTCTGCAGGAATGATTCAGCGAGCTGTGACAACATGTTTCCACTTCTTGTTAGATGACATTTTGAGTCTTTTATTCTGGCTGTCTTCAGGCATGACTTTACGTGAACATGTTGAAGCTTCACAACATCGTCACACCCCGTGCAGAACAAACTCCTGTGTGCCATTCAGCCGGTAGAGATGAGTCGCGTGAGTCATGCTCAGAGTTGATCTTTCGCCCCGTGGTTGATAGCATGAATGCAAAGTGGTGACATGACTGGAGAGCTTGTTTTAGAGCTATTGAAGAAAGGGAACGTGTGGTAGATGGATTTTCCGGATAATGACTAAACTGAACGTTCCATGTTGCTCTAAGCACACATGGTGCTCGCTTTACCGAGCCGCGGAAAGTGTGAAAAAACGGCCCAAATTGTGAGTGACTTCCCTAGCAACGGTTGCTGTTTGGTGTGTATCTGCACCGTGGACACGCAGCTCTTGGCTCTCATGTTGCTGCTGCCGACTATAATTAGCCGAATCATTTCCCTCCAGTCACTTTTTAAAAGAGCGGCTCATTATACTGATGTGATCCTCCGCTGTGGGGAAAACATTGGCTGCACAGTTAGAGGACTTTAATAGAAATGACTGAATTGGCTAGTAGTGCAATATTCAAAGGCAGAATTAACAATATTTGGTAAATGAAAAATATATGAAACTATACACTTTAATTTCTTATGTTTATCTTAATATTTGTTGTTTTTTCTTTTGTATTGAACATTTCACTTTAACTTCTCATGTTTAAAAAACAATTACATTTTATTTTATCTTTTTATTGCATATTCTTATTTTAACTTATGTTTTGCATAAATATTTGTATTTATTTATTTTATTTGTATTTATTCTATTATTTTTTTATATTTTCATTGCATATTCTTCCAACCTAAAATGCAAAATGCACTTTTTGATGTCTTTTATATAAATATGTGTCCCCGGTGTGTCGGGGAACTCACGCAGCGTCAGAAAATAAAACCCTCTCTCTTTTCCTCCGTACCCAAATCTTTTAAAAACGGGGGTACAACGAGCGGATACAGATTTGCTGCCGATCTGACGTCAAATCGGCAGCGGACCCACAGAAAGTTGCTATCAGAAACAATGCCTGATGTGTTTTGGACGTAATCTCGTCTTTGTTTACATTAGCATCGCTAACACTCAGAGCTAACCTGTACTGGAGAGCACATGTGTTTTTTAAAAAGCAAGACATAAAAAAGGAACTCATCTTGTGATAAACCCGCAAGATAAAAAGCATTTGAGCTCCATACTGTTTCAGAAATAATCCTTGATGTGGTTTAGAACAGGATGGCGTTTTATCACAGCAGAATTTAACTTTATCTCCGGTAGAATTCTGATCAGGCATTAGCTCCGCCTCCTCTATTTTTATTTTCAAGCTAAGGACCCAAGATCCTCGTTTCTCTAACAGGGCTGCAAAAGAGGGGTTTGAGCAGCAGTAGGCGTGGCTACAACGGGTGATCTGTTTGGTATGTTAAGCAAAACACTTCACAGACATGTTTCGTATAGGTATGGCGCTACAATATGTTTCCAATACAGCATGATAGGTCCACTTTAAACATAAATCTATGCAATGAAGATACATAGAAGGGGGATATTGGTAGTGGACTGAGTTTGCTTTGTTATTACATTTTTGATAATAAGGAAGCAAAAGAGATCATTTCCTTTAAATATTGTGTATCAATTGGAATATCAGTCAAAATGTATTAACATGATTTCATGGAATAGCAGAAAACAATAAAATATTCCAAAAGTTATCAACAGATAACCACTCAGTAAACGTAAGGCAGAAATAACACAACATTTACAAATAAATAAATATGTAAACAAAACGCTGACAGGACAAATAAAAGGGGGATATTTCTAAGTAAAAGTGTAAATAATCTAAATGATTAATGTCCTCCGTTTGGCGCTCCTTGTTTCAACATCTCGGCGGCTCTTCTTCTTCTTCTGAGGGTCTCTTGTGAGCAGAGGGTGTTTCTCTGACCCGGCTGCACAGAGCCTCTTTGTGCAGCCGGTGCCAGGCTCCAGAACACATGAAGCTCTGATGCATCGGGCCGTGTGTGTGTGGGTGTGTGTGTGTGTGTAACAGTTGTGAGTGGGGGGGCAGCAGAGTGACAGATGTAATGCTGTCAGTTGCATCGTGTGTGTGTGCTACATTCAGACGGCACAGATTTCACACTCTGAGGTGTCGGAAAATATATCTTTGCCAAACACTTCATCGCTATAATCTGAACCAGAATCAGGTTTATTGACTCACGCCTTCGGGGGCCGTGCCTTCAGTGTCGCTGCCCCCCCCCCCCCCCCCCTGGAACTCCCTCCCTGCTGAAATCCGTAACGCCCCGTCTCTGAACATCTTCAAATCAACCCTGAAAACTAATCTGTTCAACATAGCCTTCCAACATTAACTCCCCCCCCCCCCCATTGTCGCAATGGGTTAATGAAAGGCGCTATGTCAATCAAAGTTATTATTATTATTATTATTATTATTATTATTATTACCAAGTAGAATTACATTTATACAGAATCTGCTTTGGTACATGTTGGTATGACACACACACACACACACACACACACACACACACACACACACACACACACACACACACACACACACACACACACAGTAAAATGGGTTGTGAAGTAAAAGCAAATAAAGAACTTCTATCAAAACTATTGTAAAATACTATTTTAAAATAAAAAGTACAACATTTTGATCATTTAATTCAACTACTATTATACATTTGATGTACGATGTACAATGTGTTAAATGCTGATACAGTATGTGCAGAGAAATGCCGGGTAAGAAGAGTCAACAGTGGAAACAAATTACGTTTCAATTTGCTGTTTAAAAACCGCCATGATAAAGAAATTAGTCGATTAAAAGAAACTTAATTTGCAACTATTTCTCATGATTTTAATTACGTTTTCAAACAAATCTGTTGATTTTACTGTATTCTTTTTTAAAAATATAATATATTGTAATAAATATGACATGTTTGCTATATTCAGAACAGGGCCTTTCACACAAAGAACAATTATAAACACCCTTGAGTTTAAGAAATACAATAAATCTGCAGATTAATTACAAATAAAATGGTCCTTAGTTGCAGCTCTTACGTCACATGCACAGACGTCACAGTGTCAGAGCATACATGTGGAGGTCAGAGTGGAGGAAGCTGTGTTTAAGGACAGTAACATGATGTAGTGGGTAGACCTCCACTCCCCCACAGCTGCCATGTGTCCCCGTGTGAATGCTTCTACCCACGCTCTTCGACAATAGCTCGATAGAAAATAACCCGTGGCCCTGGTTCTGTTCAGGGTCGTGGGCTGCCTCGGTTTATGATGTCTGAACGCTGGCAGCTTCTCAGCGTTTCAGAGGAATGCACCGAGAGGAATGCAGGCAGACTTTTTCCCTCATATGGAAGAATCGGACGAGGATGGCACAAACAAACACATGCTGTTAATCTCGGAAGGAGCGGCGCACACATAGTTCTCCCCTGGCAGAGTCTGTGTGAAGAGGCTGGAACAGTGACGCTCTGTGTGGACGACTGACTGTCCGACTGGCCTTTGAAACTGAGCATGGAGAGGATTGGTGCTTTACAGCTGTTCTATCAAGAGAGCGGCACCGTCTCATAGTGGAGAAATATTAGTCTTGTTCCTATCTGGCCTTACTCTTATAGGAAGACCTAACCGTGTTGCCTCGAGGCTGCATGGCTTCACAGTGGACAAAGAATCAAAGAAAATAGGTTTTATGATCTGGAGAAAAGTATTACTTTTGCACCAGAAGCAATCGAGTGGTGCAGGAAGTAAGTTAGCATGTTACCACTTCCTGTTCCCTGGTCTCAGAGCCAATGGGATCTCTCCATAGGGTTTAGGAAAATATCTGGAACTAAGGTCTGTGGTTGAGACACATTGAAGAGACGGGTCACGTTTTGTTCTACGACATTAAATCATCAGCAGGGACCCCACTGGGGATTTCTGAAGAGTTGACGTGTCTGAAAAACGATGGTTGAATACCAAGTGGCTGAATAGGACTCCAGAAGTCGTGGAGGCCGTTGTACGTCATTACGCCGAACACGTGAACACTCCTCTGAGTTAGTTTCTGTTCTGCTTGAAAGCAAGTCCCTGCCTCCTGCAGAGTGTTCAAACTAACGCTTCAACTCGTTCCATCTAGAATCTGTGTTTGAATCTGGATCTGAAGTCGGCGTGACGTTGAAGCAGCGACCCTGCTGTAGCTCCTTTATAGCATAACGTTAGCATTTAGCTTCTGGGGACTAGATTTACGATTAGAAAATGATAAAAGTAGGGCAGACATGTGGAGATCATCCAGCTGAACAAAACGTGTATTTATCAAACAGGTTCGTTTTCCATAGACCTTATTTCGAGCTATTTTCTAAAATCCTATGGAGAGATCCCATTGGCTCTGAGACGAGGGAACAGGAAGTGGTGAAATGCTAACCCACTTCCGGGTTTTAGGCCTTGTCACTGCACCGCTCTATTGCAGGCACGAGTTGCACAAGCATACGACGGTTCACCTCAAGTGTTTTAAATATCATATCTGTAGTTTTTTGGGGAAGTATGTACAACCAGGCAAATGACACGTGGATTATTCTGCAGAAGTAGTGTGAAAGTTTGTATGAAGGATGTTTTCATATTGTTTTGTTCTCTTAAAATGAAGCCCCATTAACTTAAATGTTTCCAAAAGTATTTTTTAAGTCTTTCCATTCTTCTTTCACCGGGGATCTACATCTGATCAATGGTCAACAATCCAATAGCATCATTGTTTGCCTTTATTTTGAAATTCAACTTTATTTAGAAAGATACTTTCAGACACGCCTTTATTTTTGAAAACCCCATGCATCCAATCAAATAGTAGTTACCATATTCAAATGTGTGGCATCTGCAAGTACTGTAGAGCAGGGGTTCCCAACCCCCGGGCCGCGGAGGTGTTACTGCCGGGCCGCGGAGGTGTTACTGCCGGGCCGCGGAGGTGTTACTGACATCAAAACGCATTTTAATGGCCAAATTAACCTTAAAATAGGCATTTTTCCACCGAGAATAACACGAAGGACAGCCATTGTTGTTGATCACGTGGTCTGGGAGCTGTTGCAGCGTCCATAGCAACCACCTTAGCAACCATGAATGTGTACACATTCATGAAGTAATCTTCGTCATAACTAGCAAACTAAACATCATGTACATGTACTGCACAAATAATCAGAAATAAAAACTCATTACTCGCATAAAATGAGATCAAAACGCATTTTAATGGCCAAATGAACCTTAAAATAGGCATTATGAAGGTCCATGGGACGCCCTGCCCGTAGAAGCCTGACGGGCAAAGGGTCCGCTGTCCGCAATGAAGGTCTATGGGACGCCCTGCCCGTAGAAAATGACGGGAAAGGGGTACCCTGTACGTAATATAGCGACGGGGAGGGGCCGTGTGTGTGTGTGTGTGTGTGTGTGTGTGTGTGTGTGTGTGTGTGTGTGTGTGTGTGTGTGTGTGTGTGTGTGTGTGTGTGTGTGTGTGTGTGTGTGTGTGTGTGTGTGTGTGTGTGTGTGTGTGTGTGTAGTGTGTGTGTGTGTGTGTGTGTGTGTGTGTGTGTGTGTGTGTGTGTGTAGTGTGTGTGTGTGTGTGTGTGTGTGTGTGTGTGTGTGTGTGTGTGTGTGTGTGTGTGTGTGTGTGTGTGTGTGTGTGTGTGTGTGTGTGTGTGTGTGTGTGTGTGTGTGTGTGTGTGTGTGTGTGTGTGTGTGTGTGTGTGTGTGTGTGTGTGTGTGTGTGTGTGTGTGTGTGTGTGTGTGTGTGTGTGTGTGTTCGGAACGAACGTCACTTTCATAATATCTTCTGAAAACAAATGCCAGACACACACCCTTCATAATGCGCCTTCTCCTCGTTTTCCCATCACTGGATTATTCGTAAATCATACAAACAAAACCAAAACGTTGATTTATCTGTTTTCCCGTTTTGGTTTAAAAACTGAATGACGTCGGTTTTCCGAAAAACCAAAAAACGACACCGGTTCTTTTTTAAACGTTGTTAATGTTTTGGGTGCATATTGTTCTAGTGTTTGTTCAGGCTGTTACTTGTTGCTGCTGCTGGAGAGTAAATATTAAAATCAGTTAAAATTGACAGCCGGTCCGCGATTTTGTTTTAATGTATCTGCCGGCCCCTGGCTCCATGACGGTTCCGACCCGCTGTGGAGAAGCTGTCTTGACTAATTCAGGTTCAGCAACTTCTATAAACACAACTACTTTTTATGACAAAACATTTCCCTTCACGTACCCGGGGATATCTGCCCCGTTCTCAGAAGCGTGCATTGATCTGTTCGTGGTCCCTTCCCCACCCTGTCCTCTCTTCAGGTCGTCAGCTTGATCGTCATCATCTGCTTCGCGTCCTCTCACTACGGAGGATACTCCGCGGTGCCCATCTGCGAGATGATCGTATCCATCCTCTTCTTCGTCATCTTCATGATGGAGATCGACAAGCAGATCCTCGTGGTCAACTGGGTCTGGACCGTGAGTGCTACACACACACACACACACACACACACACACAGAACCCTGATTTATATTTAACTCGGTTCAGACAAAAAACATGATTTAATCGATTTAACGTATTCACTGACCTGAAGAGTGTTATTGTGCGTGCACACACATAGCGCACACACACACACATAACACACACACACACACATAGCACACACACACACACACACACATAACACGCACACATAGCGCACACACACACACACACACACACACACACACGCACACACAGTTAAACAACACTTTGTGTTAGAAAAGTCTCCCTGGTCCCCGGCTTGAGCTTCAACCTCAGGACCCATGTATCTGTGATCCTCTCCAGAAAGGAAGGAGTCATCACATACAGAGCATCAGCTAGTTCCTGAGCAGTGTCCTTCACTTGCTGATATCCAAGAGAGGGAGTCACACAGTCACAAGATGGAGGAATACAAAGCAGTATTCAATGTTTACTTCAGATTAGCTCCACGTCAGAAATGAGCATGCTTGATGTCTCTCTCCATAGAGGCTGAGTCATCATGTTAATCACATAGCTATCATCTGCCTCAAACAGTCCTGATGCTCTTCCAGGTCATCACACATCCTGTCATGTTCACAGCTACAGTTGGGATACCTCTGTTAGCATGCTACTCTCATGTTGGAAGATACTTTCAGTGTGTTATCTTGTCCTTCTGTTCAGGATCTGATCCGTGCCACTATCGGAGCCGTGCTCTACATCGTCGTCACCCTGGTGTCGGTGATTGGAGGATCCGGTGACGGCGCTCGCATTGCAGGCGGGGTCAGTGAAGCAGCCTTGAGATTAAAACTGGAACCGTTTTACTGCTTGCTTTGACAATCATTACCGATGAATCAGCGTTTATGGAGGTGTGGAAACGTATAACGGATGAAACGATCCGACTGTTCCGTGGAAGGCTCTGAGTCAGAGTTGAGTAATACGACAATCTGAAATCTCACGCTTCCTTCCTGTTTTAGTGGAGGAAGCATCACAAGACTTCTGTCACAATCTCACAGAAAGTCTACGACGTGTTTACGAGAGATGAGCATCTGTTCTCAAGCAGGTTACATTTTAGTTTTGCAATGGCTGCAGGAAGTGAGGAAAATATGCATCCATTGTATTGGACTATTTTCTATATTTTCAAGATTATGCAAAAAAAAGCGTTGCATATAAAAAAAGGAAATTATATTCGACAGTCTTTTGTTCAATAAATTGAGCATTAAACTGAACACAAAAGGCAACAATATAAAAGAACAATATCTCAATCAGGAGAGACTTATTCCGCGAGTTTGATAGCATATTTATTGCCCGAGGGGTAATATACATTTTGGGTCTAGACACTGGTGCTGGTGAAGTGCTGAAGGGTCCTTAATGATGAGGGTTCTTCGGGGCTAGCCTGGCCCTGGCCCCGATGACTGGAGGTGGAGGAGGTGGGTGTCATCAGTTCTCTGAACGATGCTGGCGAGGGAGAGAAGAGCAGATGTAAACGTTGTGACGGGACTGATTGGTGATTGGTCTACTGGGGGTATGATACGACGCGCCCTTGCTTATTGAAGGAAGCTGAACCTTGAATCAGGGGATGGCAAGTTCGAGTCCCACTGCAGTCTGCATGTCGTTGAGTCCCTGAGACACTTCACCGCAAATTTCTCCTGTGGGGATTGCCCACAGTATTGAGTACGATATACTTTATTGTCCCCGTGAGGACATTTGTTCTGGACTCCGTCTGTAAGTCGCTTTGGATAAAAGCGTCTAACAAGTGACATGTAATGTAATGGAAGGGCGAGTGAGTGAGAGAGAATTGTGATTGAGAGCGTGGGAAACGGTCTCCCTGAGCTTCATAAACATTTTTACAGGAGCTGATTTCTACTTCAACTTTAAAAATAATTTTTAGAAATGTCTATCGCGAGGATGAGAGCAAACGTTTTAAAGCAGGTCTGGCATTATCATAGCTAGTGATGCACGGTGTGAGGGGAAACAAATTGCTGTTTCAAAAAATAAAAGTTGAAAGAAATGTCCAGCATTCTTTTATTGACCGAATAGAACAGAAGATGCACCAATTAATACAAAATACAAGTTTGATGATTACATTTTGAAAGTGCCGTTTCAAGCATGTTTGAATGTATTGTAGCTATGGATGCACGATATGATGAAATGATGCATTACAATGCGGCTCAAATTCTTTGTATGGATTGAGCATCGGCCTGAACTCAAAAGGACGCAATCAAAACAGAAAGATAGATAGGGATGCAGATATCAGTCAAATATGCAATACAATTGTTGAATACATCTTTTATCATTCTTCTTATCAGCTAAGTATTTGGGACCTTTGGTCGAACGAATGAAGACGTGAAACCTCCAGCTTTCCTTACAGTTTAGTTGAGAGACCCCTAGTGGCCGCTATTTACATATTGTGCATTTAACCAACAGTGATGTGTTCAATGTGACTCGTTCATTTGAGCATTACTGCCATAATGTGTCTTCACCTGGAAAGCAAGGTTTCAAGCAGGTTTGATTTTACTGTAGCTACGAATGATGGGTACAATGAGAACATATGTAATAACAATACCGCTTGCAATACATGTATTATCAATGTATGTTCAGTTTTCTGCTAGAATACTAAAAACACAAAATGCACCAGTGAGAAAATAATCACAATAACATTTTAAAGTGCGTTTTTCTACTCCCTTTCAAGTCATGAATATAGAGGATGCGAAAAAGAGAGACAAGAGAGGAAGTAATTTAGAGTGCAGGGAAGCCAGAGGCAGAGTGGGAGGCAGAAAGCCACTGATTGTATTATGAATGCAATCGGAGATACTCAACCAGCCTCATGGAAAGAAGCTGCAAAGACGACTCTGTGCTCTCTGATATTGTGATGGACTGTTTTTGTTCTGTTGTTGCTTTTCGGTTTTACAGATACGTTTCATGCAAATAACATTTAAGTGGTTTTTTTCTAGAGACCTGTTCTGACTCTGATGTTTGATCCTCAGGTTTTCGGTCTGATCGCGGGTCTGCTGTTTGCCTACGACACCTACACCATCTTCCTGCACATCAAGGGCACCAGGCAGCACACGGCAGCCTCCACCGGTGAGAGAAACCACGTGTTTGATACGTTATTTTGCAAACAAGACGAGATCAGTCGTCTAAATTATTCACTCGCAACATTCATTTCAAAATCAAACATTAAAAAAAAGCGTTATTTATTTTTAAATGTTACTAACAACTGCAAAAGAAAGTGTGAATATATTTGTATAATTTGATGAAACTGAAACCATTTTGAATCGAAATGTTCCTGTTCTCCACAAATATATAAACGATTATATTCAGAAAGTAATCCAATCGTTAACAGGAGATTATTATTTTTTAGAATTCCGATTAAGTTAATTGCATTGATATATTATCTCCTTTTTCCATACAGAAGAAAGAGTTTAAACCTCTGCCAGGACTGAAGAGGACTGTGTGCAGAATGGAGGCGTGGATCAGAGAGGACGACGGACAGTGAAAATCAAGAGGTCTCAGCTTAATGCCGCTGTACGCTGTGGACGGTACTGAACATCTGTGCCTGCACATCTGTGCCTGCACATCAACCTGTACTCCAACCTCAATAGAGTGGTGCAGGAAGGAGTCCTAACACCCAGAAATTAGTTAGCATTTTAGCACTCCCCGTTCCCTCGTCGCAAAGTCACGTTTTTTTTTTCTGTTTTTGTTAGAAGCCTGAAATAAGGTCTGTGGTTAACACAAGCTGAAGGGATTTTAAAGAGGACCTATTATGCTTTTAGGGGGTCTTCCCTTTCCTGGAGATTCTCATCCACCCCCCCCCCCCCTCAGGAACATTATGAAATCACTATGTAACACTCGCGATCCTATTGGCTAGCGCTCAGACACATAGACTAAGGGGCGGGACATCTCTAAGCGGTTGACCAATCACAACAGAGTCAGCCAGCTAACCAATCAGAGCAGACTGGGCTCTGGTTTCAGACAGAGGGTGAAAAGAGGTGCTGCAGCACAGGAAGTACGAGACAAATAAAGAGCTTTTTGAACATTAAAACATGGAGACATGTCCCAGTAGAGACACAAAATAAGAACCTAAGAATTGGGCCCATCAAATACGTCGGTTAATAGCCACTGGTGAATTAAAAAACATGGTTGCTAATACGTGTCTAAATTAGACTTCGCCTTAGCCGCCTTTAGCTTAGCGGTGGTGATGAGAAGTCATGTGACCGTCCTCAATAACCTTTTTACTTCTGGGGATTGCGTTTAAGTTTCAGCTATTAAAAAAGTAGAGTCAATATTCGGAGTTTATCCTGCTGAACAAAACATGTAAGAATACTTTCTGCAATATTCCAAAATCCCATTGACTTTGACTTTGAGTCGAGGGAACCAGGGAGATGCTGCCTTCAGGGTCGGACTACACAAATACGTCTTCACTGCACCACTCAATGTACCTCTGATTAAGAAAGGGAAACTGTACATACTAGGCAATGGTTGTTTAATACACATGTCTCCTGTTAATGGACCGCTGTAGTAGTTTTACACGTGGATGGGTAGTTTAGGTGTAACATCGTAATTCAGTGTTTCCAGTGGTTTGCCAAACACTGTTATCTAATCTTTGCTCTTTAGAGTGTGTACGGTGCCTTAAAGTCAAATTAACCAGTTTCTTCTTCTTATATTCTTGAAGTGTCCTCCAGTCATTCGTCAGCAGTATTCTGGCTGCACTAATTCAGTATCCGTTAACACGTTCCTCATTTTAAGCACAGTGTCATCCTCCACTTTGATTTTTGCTCAGGTTGTTTTATTTTCTTCCTTTTTTAATGTGCAAAATAGTTTTCTTTTAACATTTTTTACAGTCCAGTAGTGAAATAAACTTTCTTTTTGAAGAGGCACACAGAAAGAGGAACAATAGGTAGAATTTTCTGATGTGAATGTCACAGTTTTAATACTCTCTGTAACCGTTTCCTCTTCCCTTTCGTGGTTATTTAAGTAAAACGTTGCCTTGTTATGATTATCATTTTTTTTCTAACATGCTTTACAAGAGTCTGCCGTTTGTAATTTCTAAATTCAAAGCAGCCTTGCTTTGGGAAATAAAAGCCATTGTTACTACAAAGAAAATCTGTGTTTGTGCTTTTATATTGTTCACTTAGAAAACCAACAATGTTATAATAATATTAAATGAAATAAACAAAAAACATATAACACGTTTTTAATGTATAAGTACTCAAGACAAAAAAATAATAACTTTAAGCAAACAAACAATTAAAACAAAATGTTTTCATTTTGAGAAACAACAACGTTTTGCATTAAGAAATAATCTGTTCATTTTTTACAAGAAACCCATTTGGAAATGTTAATACCACATTGTTTAAAGGGGACCTATCCTGCAAAATGCACTTTTTGATGTGTTTTATACATAAACATGTGTCCCCGGCGTCAGAAAATAAAACCCCCTCTCTTTTCCTCCGTACCCAAATCTCTAAAAACGGGGAACAACGGAGCTGATCCAGATTTGCGTCCGATATGACGTGATATCTGAAATGTGGACCCACGGCCCAATCAGAAAAGTTGCTATCAGAAACAATGCCCGACTGTTTTGGACGTAATATGGTCGGTGTTTACATTAGCATCGCTAACACTCAGAGCTAACCTGTACTGGAGAGCATGTGTGTGAAGAAGCAGGAAGTAGAAAGGAACTCACCTTGTGGTGTAACCGGCAAGAGAGAAAGCCTTTGAGCTCCAGACTGTTTCAGAGAGAATCCTTGGTAATCCATGATATGGCGTTTCAGTAGCTGCCGGGTCCCGCATGAGCTCAGACCCCTCCTTTTTTATTTGTTATCAACACTTCATAGACATGTTTTGCTATATATATATATATATTTTTATATATCCGAGAGCTATGCTAAGGCCTAAAAATAGCATGATAAAAAGCCCTATAAATTATGATATTGTTCTGTTATAACCGTTTCAAATTAGGTGCGATCTTTAAATAATGTTATTTATATTACATTAGTGTTTTCCAGTAAGCCTACATAAAACTAAAAGTTTAATTCATGTTTTATACTTGCACACATTTCCAAAAATCAAGTACTTGTAATAAATTGTCTATTCGAATAAGTACTTCAACATTTAAAAAATAAATACATATATTAACCCACTTCAACACTATCTGTAAACATATTAATAAAATATCAGGAGACTGTTTTACATTATTGGTCTTATGACCAAACTATGTGTTTCAGTTTTGATTGCATTAAGGTCACATTTAGTTCTACAATGTTCTACATTATGTTGCACACAGCTTTACCCTTACGTGGTGTTCGGGTCTCCCGTGACCCGTTTCAAGTTAAAATTATATAATAACTTCGTTCTTGTTTTTTTGTATCGGAACAAGGCTTCATGATATCCTCCACAACACCTAAACACTTCAAAACTGATTTTGACCATTTTAGCCAAGTTTTGAAGGTCTCTAAAACAAAAGGTTTATCATTTGGTGTTCGAGTCCGGGGAGACCCGGCAGCATGTTGTGGGTCACTCGGGGTCAAATGTGGCCCAATCAAGATTCATCGTTGACTTTAGACCCCCCCCTCCCACCCCCACCCCCTTCATCCACTGTAACAATACACCTGGTCTCCCCTCCCTCAAATTGTATTCTAATATTAGTCTATAGTCAGATAACATAATGATCCACTGTCTTCACTATAGGGAATATAATGTATACTATTCTATATATTATAGTATTCCCATTCTCACTCAGCTACACTGGCTTCCTGTACGCTACCGTATTGACTACAAAAACATTCTACTCCTATACAAAGCTGTCCATAACCTTGCCCCCATCTACATCTCTGACCTCCTTCAGGAGTACACCCCCTCCCGCACCCTCCGCTCTTCGTCCGTAGGACTTCTCACCATCCCAAGCTCTCGCCTCAAAACCATGGGTGCTCGAGCGTTCAGCTGCTCGGCTCCCAGACTCTGGAGCTCCCTGCCACGACCCATCCGACAGTCTGATTCCATAACGACATTCAAAACCCACCTGTTCAAACTGGCATTTCCTCTATAATCTGTACCCTGTGTCCTTTTGTGTCCTTTTGTGTCCTTCTGTGTCCTTTTGTAGTCCATTTCCTGTTGTTTGTCTTGTCTTACCCCGGCTGATACTTCACTAAATCCACTGTTTTAATTTGTAAGGTAAAATTGTAAATTGTAACCCTGTAAGGTGTCCTTGGGTGTTTTGAAAGGCGCCCCCCAAAATAAATGTATTATTATTATAGTCTGTTTGCGCCACAGGAAAAAATAAAATAAGTCATATTGACTTAGCTATCTCAATATTGACTTACTATCTCAATATATTGAAAATGTATTGAGCTAAGTTAATATATTGAGATGGTAAGTCAATATATGTAAGTCGCTTTGCATAAAAGCGTCTAACAAGTAACATGTAATGTAATATATTGAGATAGCTAAGTCAATATATTGCCTTACAGGATTTTTGATTTTTTTTTTTCCTGTGGCGCAAACAGGCTTCCATAATAATAATGAGTGCATTTAATCAAAAGTTTTACTTAAATATGTGATGTGTTTTGGGGCCATAAAATAAAAATGACTACAGCATTGTACGCTTATGAATCCATTATAAGTTAGTTATGATGTAGTTAAAACAATATTGGATGATAGTCATTGTCTTTGAGTGATCTGGACTGAGATAAATCATGAGTCAAAATGGACCCGCGGACACCATGAACGGTAACAGCTTTCCAACACAACACAAGGGTTAAATAAAAGTGCAAGTGAAGCTGAGTGTGCTTGTCTTTAGTTGCTTTCTGTCAGATCACCAGTAGATGGAAGCAGAGTGTTTCTGATTTTCTGAAATAAATGAGTAAAGCCTAGAAATAAAGTAATGAAGTCAAGTTAGTAAAGTAGCAGACACCTCAGTAAAGCTGTGGCGCGGCACCAGACTCTTATCAGGAAGCTGGTGTTCAGATATAATCAGGAACACTGTCGCACACACTGGCTCATCTAATCTTATTTGAATGTTTCTTTTGCACACACAGCTATGCATGCTCGCCCCCTCTTTTCATGTTCAGATTACATTGCATTTAAGGAAAAGCCTTTCTAACTTTTCACTGCTGCGAAAACACTACTGTTCACAAGCTCCGTGATATTTAGAGACTTCAGGGGAAGGATAGTCCTTTGTTTGAGCTAATACTGACTGTTGTTTTCAAACGAAGTCCCCATGTTGCTGTGTGATTAAAACTTTCCCCCAAACATATCTGGGTTCATAATTCCTGCTCTAAATATTTATCTCGCTGTATTTATTCTTCCTCGCCGTGGATGCAGAGTGCAGATGGATTAATAAAGACTATACATGGTGAGGATCAGAAAGTAAAGGAGGGGTTTGTTTGAGTAGGAGAGGGGTGTGTGTGTAGTTGTACTTTCATGTTGTAGCCTAGGAGGTGAAGTAAAGGACACACTTTGGGACAGTTTGTAGCCTCAGGTTTGTGGAGAGAAATGGTCAAGTTAGCAAAACACTGTCAGTATGCATTATACACCTTCAAAATAAAAGCAGGGATTATTTGTTTTACCTTTAAGAAAAGTATTAATTTAGAACATCTAACTAATAAATGTATTACTTAATTAACGATAGGTTAACATATATCAAGCTCTCGATATAAAGAGTGCATACATAACATACAACTTTAAAGGTGGGGTAGGTAATTCACTTCAGAAACACTTGTTATATTCCATGGAATGCTCTTAACATCCAGATAGCAATGAATACATTAAATGCTTTGACAATAAATATATACAAATATTTCATCTGTGGAAGCCGTGGCGCTGTAAAAAGCTCGACCAATCATCTGCCTTGGCCCGGGTCAGATAATTGGATGGCCTACCTGCCTGTCAGCCTTCCATCTGTGCACAAATTTATCTCGTGCCAAGGCAGATGAGGGAGAGGAGCCCTGAATATTTATTTTTCTCTAAATGTTAATTGAGGAAAACACTGAACAGTATCAGTGTCTTATTTTATATTCATCATGACAGTGAATGCTGAACTTTATGGGCCCACCGGTGGGTCCGGACCATATAGGCTACTGTATTGAAAGTACACAATGAAACACTGGATGTTTCTCAATGTCGAGGAAGGCTGCTCCAGAGCCACTATTTCAAGGATTCTACGTCATCGAGTGCCGTCCAGGATCCTTGTTATTCTACCGGCCGGTCTCCTTCGTTGCGGAAAATGTCGAGGCTGCACATGTCTCCGCGGTCTTAAAAGCCCCACAATGCTTTGCGCATGGACCAATTTCCAATATCTTTGGTGGAAATCGTGCTCCATTTAAGGCGGGGCCTGACGCACACCTGCACACCTGTTAGCCTGTTCCACAATTCTTCGTTTTCCGATGCTAGGAAGGATTCTTGCATCTCTTCTGAAGGACCTGACTCGGAGGGACTTGTCCTACCAAGGAAGCGTCCTCGACATTGAGAATCACCCACTGACTTGCTTGTATCAAATCAATACATCCCATACATAATTGGAACGGGAATAATCAAAGCTACAACACTAACTAAAGCATTTCCATCTCCAGAAAACACAGCCTACATGGCAAGCATTTTTATAATATACAGTAATGCACAGTAAGCACTATTTTTGAATTTACTGCAAAATGATAACATAAAATTCACCCCTGGTGTCATTCGGTTTGCCACCCCTTCATTCCACTTGCTTTGACTGTTTAAATGAGATGTCAACCATCAAAATTGGATAAGGGGTTCCAGAGATATCACTGTGCAAAACAGACAGTTTGTGCCTGCTCAAGCAAAGTCATGACATGGTTGGGAAGAGTTTTATTTTGAAAGGTGCTTTACAAATATAGCTTATTATTATTATTATTATTATTATTATTATTATTATTATTATTATCTTTAATTGAAGTTCAAAAATCACCACTTTACTATTATAAAACTATACAAAAATAAATAAATGACATAAACGGTAAATATTATTTCCTATTCATATCTCAACAATTTTTTTTGTCAGCCTCAACATGTTTGGGAAGTGTTTTATTTTGAAAGCACAACCGGAAGTCAGTTTATTTTCAGTTGCAGTAGCTTGTCGGTTGTTAAAGTAGTTCTCGAAGGCGGAAAGTCCTTCATTCAGTCAGTCAGTCCTCAGGGAAACATCATGTAGTACAACACAGACTGAAGGCACTTTAAATATAACTCCACCGTGTTTTTATATATTTTTTACTCGCCAGGAATTTTCTTTTTTCGGTGTTTTAAGCACCGACTGACGTGATGTTCCTCCGCGGATCTAAAAAGCGACGGTCTAACCGCTCGGTGAGTGTTTTTACATCTTATCAAACTCACCAAACACCTACATTTACCTGTCATTCGACCTTTTCTCTATTAGGAAATACACTTTAGGGTTATTTTAAAGCTCTTTTATCTGCTTTGCTTTCATATTTCGACTTGAAAGGAACTTGTAATGACCAACTGTAAAAGCGGCTTGAGCCGAACTTTCTCGTTCACCTGGCTTTTGTCTCGGACATTGTTTTATTTGACTGTAAAAATGGCCCAATTGTCTTTCTGCTTTTACATTATATTGTGTTATTTTAATTGTATTGTGAGACAGAAAGCACATTCTTTGTTTCTTAAGTCATTTCTTAAGGCGCCAGGTACAGTCAGGATGAGTCATACGTCATAGTTTTCTACCTGAGCTATAACCTGAATGCAGATGGATTTTTTTTTAGGTAATTTAATTTTTAAGGAAATATTCATAAGAAGAAATTAACCTAGTTTTGAACATTTTTACCAATAATGAAAACATTATTTTATTACATACATTATGAATTAAAAATCTAAACTAATTATGTATTTAACAAATATGTAATCTGAAATAAGAAACTCATTTTAATGTATTTATTTAATGTATTTGTTTATTATTGCATATATATATGTATATGTGACACCCCTGATGTCAACTTTTTTTGTATACAAAAGATATCATGTTCATATATGCTTTTGAATAAAAGATATCCTGAACATAACCTAGCATAATAATAAACAAATAATAATAATAAGATAATGATAATAGTTATAATGTAACAAAACATTTGAGAACATGGGAAACACATTCTTTCACCATTGTCTAAGATTTTATGCTAATCGATAAATCAAGAAAAATACACAATGAACAAATCTTTAGTTGCATCAACAGCTGTATGCAAAAATATCGAATCATGGAGAAATAAAATCAATTCAACACCACTCGGAGAAGATGCTTTGAAGACTTCACAAAGTTACCTGTTCATACCTTTGTCAGGCTTTCATTACAACAACAATTGATGCTTTGTGAGATCATGCAGCTGGAATTTTGCCCAAAACACAGCCTCCACCGCCGGGATACTGATCAAATAAGGCTTGTTTTGGGAGCAGACGAACAGATGTGAGGTCACCAAACATCTGGCTCTGCAGCACACTTGGATTATGTCCAGACAGTGACTGTGAATCCTACTCGCAGACTATCACTCCAGGCTATCACTTGTATCATTTATACACTTCATCCACTACTAATCTAATAGCATACCAGATTGTGTATAAGACACTATTCTGAATTTAGTTGCATGTGTTACGGTACGTCCACACGGCAGCATGCGTTGAAGCTTCAACGCTTCTTCCCATTAACGTCACGCTTTGCAGAACTGCATTGTGCGTAAGCGTCAGCCAATCAAATCATATGCCAGTACAAGCTCTAGCCAATCAAACCGCGTGCTTGTGTGTCAGGGGCGAGAGATTCATGTGATTGGTTGTTGGTCGAGTTTCAGACACGCCCGCCGGCAAGCTTCAACGCACGCTGCCGTGTGGACGTACCGTTAGTACTTTTTTTGTAAATGTTTCAGCATTTAACAGTGGTGCAAGACGTGTTCGGATAGGTAGTGGCCAAATACCACACAAAATAATCTGTTTATTGCAAGTAAAAGTCCTGTATTCAAATATTTCTAAGCATTTTACAATTAAAATAAACGTACCAAAAAGTACCAAAAGTAATGTTACTCGTTTGGCAGAATTGTGTAATTTTCTTTCTTTTTTTGTATTAATACAATTTTAATTGTTAGTGCAATAACGTGTACATGATATTAATGTTGCAGCTTGTAGAGCTTTATTTATATGAAAGTCTGACATCATCTTCCCTTATGATAGGATAATACATCAATTGTTTGTGTGTTATATATTGTATTAAAACTATGAAAAGTTACTAAAGCTCTCTAATATATGCTGTAGGGTAAAAAGTGCAATACTTGCATCAGAACTGGAGTATCAGAAAGTATAAGAAAATGAAAATACTTAAGTAAATTCGTGTATTTTAAAATGATACTCAAATACTTGTCAATGTTCTTACCCCTACGTTTTAATATAGTTCTATCAATATATATGTAACATATCCCGTGTGAAAGTGCGTATTTTAAACACCTGACACGTACAATAACTGCACTCAGGTATTAATGAGAACCATGAATATGTAATGCTCTAACACTCAATTACATCAGCTCTCCAAAAGAGAGTTTGGAATCGTGTTACGGTGTAACCCAGACGCTTGTTGAAGATACGTGAAGTTATTTAGTTAACAAATTCAATATTATATATATAGCACTTTGAGTTTTGTTTACACAAATGAAAAGTGCGCTTATAAATAAAATATATTATTATTATTATTATATTCAGATGATCAGAGCAGGATCCATTTAGTGTCTATGTTAGGATTAGATATTATCTGGGACTTTTTTTAAGTACATTTGCTTAGTTTAAATGTAATATTATTATAGTAGGACTCAAATAATAATAACATACAAATTAAGTGTCAGTCTCATTGTCTTGTTATCTCATATATTACATTTAAAAAGAAACATTAAACAATTCAGATAAAGCAGTCTTAACAACTATCTCCACAACAGCATCTTGAACTTTGTTTTATGTGAGGCGACAGGAAGCATGATGCACACACTATGAGAGCATGAGGAGGGGGGGGGTGCATCTAAGGCCCCTGACCTCTGACCTCCTCTGTTAATGTGTATCCCCTTCAGTACCACTACATTGAAGAGAAACCCACAATCCCTCTCTTCTGTCAGCTTCAAGTGTTTCCCTCCCGCCTGAATGCTACCACTCGCTTAGCATTTAGCATGTGCTTAATCAATATGAACTTCTCAAACACTTCCAACTGTTTAAGAGTTCAAAAAGATTCAGGAAGCCGTAAATACATCAGTTTAAAGTCCATTCATCCATACTACGATATTGTTGGATAAGATAGAATCTGGGACTTCTCACTTTTTTGCAAAGATTAAATTACGTTATATATTTTGTGTATTAATCTGAATTAAATGAAAATAAAACAAAGAGAAATGTCTATTTTCTACCCTTTTTATCTCAGGGAGTGTGTTACGTACAACTTGTTTAAATTTGAGGTTATTATTATTTTTGTAGAGTTTAAATAATTAGATCCTAATAAATGTATTTTTCTCAATTATCTTTTCGCCTTCTGTTCAATGATGAAAAGCCTGTACGCGATCTACGGGCGAATAAAGTCCCTTATCGGCCTGGACTACCTTCTGACGTCCGATTAGAAAGCTGGCAGCCTCTGGGTGTGTCCGTTACCTGGTTACTCGGTCGCAGAGAACAAACTGCAGCCGCGCGGCGTGATTTAACCTCACAGTGAAAACACACAGCAGCTGATACGGAAAGTCTGAAGTGTGAGCTGACGTGAACTTAGGGGACCGTTTTATTTACTTTCCCCACGCTCAGTTTAGAAGAGACTTTCGACACGCCCCTCCCAGCACATCCTCCTCTCGCAGCCCAAGGCGAACCTCATTGTTGGACACACACACACACACACACACACACACACACACACACACACACACACACACACACACACACACTTGACGCGTTATCGTTTTGTGGACGGAAACACACATGCAGTCTGTGTGTAGCCTTGACTTATAGGACACTGTCACCGTGATAAGGAAACGTTGAAGGAAATGTCAAAGCGACTAATGTTCAAGGCTGAGAGATTGTCCTCTCTGTCGTCATGGAGGTGTCCGCTAACTTGGCTCCAAGTGTTCTCCACAAAGGAAGGAGTCATCATTTGTGGATCTGTTTTTAAATGATATTTTAGTGCCGATCCCACTCCCTAAAGTCTTCCAGTCGAGGTTATTATTCTACAGTCTGCTTTTAAATGTCGAACCCGCGGACAAAGGCCTCACACGCACAACAAACAATATGATAGAGTGCAGGAAAAGTGTGGAAACATGACAATGAAAACACGAGGCGATAAAGCGTCATCTCGCTGAATGGAAAGTCAGTGACACCCGGTCGTTTCCTGAGTCGTGGCTTCAGGTCGCTGCACTTTCCACAGGTGCTTTCATCCTGCAGCGCCAGGCCTTTCATTCTCAGTGACATTTAGGAGTGGAGCCACACTCCAGAGTTAACGTACGCACACTTTGTAGTAGGGGTGGGCGATATTGAAAAATATATTATCACGATATTTTTCAAGCAGTATCACGATAGACGATATATATCACGATATTTTTTCATGTCGGTTATTATGGTTATTTTTCAAGTTACTTAACGGTACAAGCACCTACAAGGTAACAGAAACTAAAACAAAAAGGAGTAACAGACCAAAATAGCATTTCAAGCTGGTTTTATTTCTGAAATGAAACCCTGAATGAACAATTCAACATTTTGATATGGCTTCAAGGCAGTTTCTCAGTATAAGAATGAACTTTCTGAGGTAGCACTAGCAGTGAACATCAATAAACATCAAAAGGAGGGTAAAACATAAAACATCAATGAGGAAAGGTCAGTGCCAAACAATTAAAATGTAAACTTTAGACTTGAAGTGCAATAAAAGACTTTAGCATAACTGAAGGGAAAAGTTTTTTTTTTTTATAGTTTTCTTTATAGTTTTTTTATCACGATGGATACAATATCTCTGAAAAAGCATATCGTGGAGACCTAATATCGTCACGACGATATATATCGTCATATCGCCCACCCCTACTTTGTAGTGTGTTAAATCAGAAAGCTCTCCCTCCCTACGGGTTCTGTTTACAACTGTCATAGTGAGTCAGAGGAGTGATCAAGAAGGCAGGTCCTGATGCACGCAACACGCTGTGAGGCACCCAATACCAGCGGGTCAGTCATAGTTTACTGTCATCGTGTTGGTCTACTCTGGAGAGACTAGTTCTGCGTGTAAACAGCTTCATATCTCAACCGAGGAACCATGCATGTACTTTAATGGAATCTAGCATACTTGCTCAAAAGTACAAAAAGAAAGCTCGGGCTGCACAATTAATCAAACATTTTTTGAAATTGCAATATAGACTATATGCAACATTCAAATTGCAGGAAGGACAATATATCATATATGTTGTATGTGACGATACACCATTCTGAATGAAGTATTGTCGAGCTGTAGATATATCCTGCTCGACAAACGGTAAACTACCAACTTAATAAAACATTGTTATGGTAGCGATCCCACTAACATGTAAGGTAATAATAGTGTTTATAATATCAGTCAAACATACTTGGAGTTAGTCTTTTGGGGAGTTGTGCCGCCCTCCTGCTAATAGCTCCCCGTCCATGTCTCTCTGCGTGGCAGTGCATTAGCAGAGCACTTACAACCTTCAGGTATCAGCGAGATAAGCTAAGCACACTCAGCCTTATCGCAGCAATGCTTCATTGAGTGTGATCATAAAGGGCTTTGCATGGGAAGAAAACAGGCCCGACGTGAATACTGATGCTTTGGAGGTTAGTGGTGAAGGCTGCTTGTGTGTGTGTGTGTGTGTGTGTGTGTGTGTGTGTGTGTGTGTGTGTGTGTGTGTGTGTGTGTGTGTGTGTGTGTGTGTGTGTGTGTGTGTGTGTGTGTGTGTGTGTGTGTGTGTGTGTGTGTGTGTGTGTGTGTGTGTGTGTGTGTGTGTGTGTGTGTGTGTGTGTGTGTGTGTGTGTGTGTGTGTGTGTGTGTGTGTGTGTGTGTGTGTGTGTGTGTGTGTGTGTGTGTGTGTGTGTGTGTGTGTGTGTGTGTGTGTGTGTGTGTGTGTGTGTGTGTGTGTGTGTGTGTGTGTGTGTGTGTGTGTGTGTGTGTGTGTGTGTGTGTGTGGAAAAGAGAGATCAAAAGACAGCAGAGCAGGTATGCACAGGTAGCGGGCGGTATCACATATCTGCACTTTATTACTGCTCGTTAAACGCTGCTAGCGTCGCTGCGTCTGCATAGAATCAAGCATTTGGGAATTGCAAATATACTTTGGAGCAGTTCAGTTTTGTCCATGCAGCTTATTTTGAAAACCTCAGCTAAGCAGCAGAATATATGAGGGGTTTCCCCGTTGTTGTTGTTGTTGTTGTTGTTGTTGTTGTTGTTGTTGTTGTCGCAGACAGAAGTCCATGTCGCGCACATGCACCTTCACAAAATGATGAGTGGGAAAAAAATGTATCAAACTCTCACAAAGCTTCTCCTTTTCCCCGATTTGAAGTCAACATCTGGACGTTTTTCCTCGTGCAAATGGAGCTTGTTGTATTACAGAAGTTGGTGTATGCTGCACTGCATGTTGGGTTATATACAGACCGTTGACTTGAACCCCTTTGGAACAGGGGAACCTAGCTGTTAAGAGCTTATATGATACAGACACATGTTCCCTGTCGAAAGTAGCTGTTGGCTCAAGAGACGGAGAGGTGAGCAGCAGAACGTGGAGACAGAGCGACTCCACGGAGAGGAAAGGGTGCCGCTCTCATCCTGCGTCTGCTTCCTTCCTCTCATCTCTAAAAGAGGCTTGTGTGTGCAGTCTGTAGTCTGCACACACACGCACACACAAGCACACACAAGCACACACAAGCACACACAAGCACACACAAGCACACACATGCACACACATGCTAGGCTGCAGGAATTGAATCACAAGTGCAATATGAGCTAGTTATTGTTGGCTCAGCACTTTTGGCAGAAGACCTTTGTGCGATTGTTTTTGTGTAACAGTAGCTATGGGCTACATTCTGGATATGACCTACTGTTCTGGTCTCTAACAGATAACAGGACTGTAAGATGAAGTCCTTAGTCCTTTGTAATTCTATTACCCTTCATGCATCCAGGAAAGTCCCACTCGAACACAAGCAGTCCCACAGAAGCAGTCTGACTGTTAGATAACACGGAGTGCATCAAAGCAGCACTTTTGGAAGTGGTAATAGAGGAGTGACATAAAGGCCACGACACTTCTAACCTCAGTCAAGGATGATTGAATTGACTAGTGAGGGTACAACTCTACTGGAATAATGTAGAAGAGATTAGTGTTCAATCAGCTGTAAGGAGTCAGGTTATGTATCAGCAGGAACAACGATGTGCACAGAGGTGTTAGATGGGCGATAGATATGACCTTACACTCCGAGATCATATGAGAAACAGTTATCAGTCTTAATGAGGCTCGCGCCAAACATCGGCCGCCTTGGCAGCGTCGATGCAAAGTCGTGTGACCGTAGCGTCGTTCCTAAAGTTAGATTATTTTCTGCAAAAGTAGAAAATTGAATGGAAAAATCCCATCGGTTTTTGTTGAGGGAACCGAGAAGATGCCGACTTCCAGGTCTGCCTCGACAATTACATCATCCCTGCACCGCCCGATACAGATGTTACAAAGGCCTGTGCACTTCTTGGTTAATATGTCTACTAGAAAAGCACGAACACACACACACACACACACACACACACACACACACACACACACACGCACGAGTTATGACGATGTTGGATTTTCATAAAGTGACGTCAGCAAGTTATTCATAGGAAATGTAAAGGCTCATGCTCCGTGAAACACGCTGCCGGACTAACGGCTGATGGGATGCCTCTTCAGTGCCTTCTGCCCGAGGCTCCGTGGGAACAGCTCACGCTCTAACCCTCACTATGATGTTTCTGCGGCCTGTCTGACACACACTGGATGTGCTGCTGCTGCTGCCTCTGTTGCTTTAACCCTTCTCTGTCTTGTGCCAAAAGCCACACGGGAAGTGATGCTGATCTGATCTGAAGAGAGCTTGTGTTTTGTTTGCAGCAGGAGGAAGAGGACCCGGACCGAGGGCAGCCCTGCATGCGCTGCGGGGATCAGTGCCCCGGATTCCAGGTCCACGGCTGGAGGTACGTCTCAAACTCTGCCCACGCCGCCGTTAGCTTAGCAGGAAATGTTTGTCTCGAGCTTTGTGTTCACCTCTGGTGGCACTCGCTCCTGTTGCTTTGTGGGTCTCGCGCAACTTCTGATAACATGAGTCCACTTAAGTGAAGCAAGCGCAGACATTTGATTTCATCGGCTGACAGTTTAATATATCGTGCAGCTATCGGCACGGATAGCATGGGACTGTTTTCTGCTTTGTGGAGATGTCAGAATGTAAGAGGTCAGAAGCCCTGCTGTGTGTGTGTGTGTGTGTGTGTGTGTGTGTGTGTGTGTGTGTGTGTGTGTGTGTGTGTGTGTGTGTGTGTGTGTGTGTGTGTGTGTGTGTGTGTGTGTGTGTGTGTGTGTGTGTGTGTGTGTGTGTGTGTGTGTGTGTGTGTGTGTGTGTGTGTGTGTGTGTGTGTGTGTGTGTGTGTGTGTGTGTGTGTGTGTGTGTGTGTGTGTGTGTGTGTGTGTGTGTGTGTGTGTGTGCGTGTGTGTGCGTGTGTCACATGTCTTAGGAAGGATATCAACATCGCTACCAACTGGAATCGGCTTATCTTTGATCTGTGTACACGCTGAGAGCAGATATACATTAAAAGACAACAAACATGACCCAGTCAGGGCACCACACACACACACACACACACACACACACACACACACACACACACACACACACACACACACACACACACACACACAGCCAATCGGCCTCACTGACCCCGTGGCCATAAGGGATCAGAGTTATAGACTCCTGAGGGTCTTAAGCCCTGATGACGCAGCGGAAGCGGCTGCATAGAAAGCTCTGTGTTGCTCCATGCAGATGATTGTCTTTAGTGCAGATCGACTGAGTGGTCGTGTGGAACAACACGAGATCTAATGCGGCAACTAACCATTATGTTCATTATTGTGTTGATTAATCAATGAATGGTTATAAAATATCAGAAAGGTGAACAAAGGTCCATCTTAGTCCCCAAAAGTCTAAGCTGATATCTTTACAATTCTTGTTGTTAATCCAAGAGCTAAACATATCTCTTAAACTTAAAGCAAACACAAATCAGGAAATCCCAACATTGAAAAGATAAGGACATTTTCAGCAAAAAGGACTTCAAAGTAGTTGGCCATTTGTTTCTATAACTTCCTGTTTATTTCACAATAAGATCCGCTTCTTCCTTCCAATATTTAAACTCTTTTAAAGGCAGATATGTCAATTAAATAGAATGCGCCGGTAACATGTAAATAAAAGCATCTTAGTTTCTCAAAGTCCCAGTTGATGTCTTTAAATTGTTTTGTCAGTTCCAAACTCAAAGATATTTACTTTAATCTGATTAAACAGAAGAGCAGCAACTCTTCATATTTGAGGGACAAAAAAAAACAGCTTTCTTTTACATTTTTGCATGAACAATTACTTAAAGGTCTCCTATCATGCTATCTCTAGGCAACAGCACAGGTCTCAGATATATACAAATATATAAAAGACATGTCTATGAAGTGTTTTGCTCAAAATACCAAACAGATCACCCATGTTCTAGCCACGCCTCATATCCCTCTATTTCACTTCCTGTTTCTAAAGCGCTGATTTGAGTATAAAGCTTAAAAAAATTAATAAATAATAAAAAGGAGGGGTCTGAGCTCATGCGGGACCCGGCAGCTACCGTCTAAACTAAATGCTGCCGTGATGAAACGCCATATCATGGATTATCAAGTAGGGGTGCAACAACTAATCGACTTAATCGATTAAAATCGATTACCAAATTAGTTGTCAACTAATTCAGTCGTCGATTCGTTGGTGACGTCATCACGTGCGTTTTACGCGCCGTTAAGTTATTGGTGGAGACATTTAAAAAATATATGTCATGTATTATTGATAAAAAACATTATATCGCAGTCTTAGTGTGGCTCGTTTATAATCTGTAAAAAGACAAACAAATGCGTCTATGATGTATTTTCGATCAGACGAGATCTCTCTCCCTGGTCTGTGTGGGAGGGGGCGGGGCAGCTTACACACACGCGGCTGCTACATGCAGCCACACACTGCGGAGAGAACGCCGCTCCGAGGTGTGGTTAAACTTTACCCGTCTCGATGCTCGTTGCCTAAATTGCAATACGTGTTTAGCATGTGAGGGCGGTAACACGAGCAGTTTGTCTAAACATGTATCCAAAGTGCTCCACATCCAGACGGAGGAAGGCACCGGGTTCCACTGTCTCTAGCAGCTCTGTAGCCCCGTCCACGAGCAACGTTTCCACGTCAGGTGTTCTGTATGCTAGCAGCAACACACGGAGTTAACTACATTATACAAACATGGGTTAATGATTAGAGGAAACTGAATTAGTTAGTTTGTTAAAGTTTCAGCTATTCTGTTTACAATTCTGTTATCAGATAATTTATTATTTGCTAAAACACTTGTTTCTTTTCATGTGAAATATTATTTATTTAATTTAAATGAAAAGCAATGTTCATTTTGTATGTATTGTATGTATTAGTGTTAGCGATGCTAATGTAAACACCGACCATATTACGTCCAAAACAGTCGGGCGTTGTTTCTGATAGCAACTTTCTGATTGGGCCGTGGGTCCACATTTCAGATATCACGTCATATCGGACGCAGATCTGGATCAGCTCCGTTGTTCCCCGTTTTTAGAGATGTGGGTACGGAGGAAAAGAGAGAGGGTTTTATTTAATTTTTTTCAGAGTTTCTGTATAACTCTGCAGCAAAATGCATTTCAATTCTTGCCGTTCCTTCTTTTAAAACTTAGACACAAGCTAATCAAAATGTTAACCGACAGACGTCGTACCCTATTTGTTCAGGAGTTATTATGTTACTAAGTCTCTTGTTCAGCAGGTTTTCTTGTGCTTTCCTTTGTGCCCCTTTCCTTTCCTCTCCCCTTCAGTCTGTGAGTGAATATCCAGCTGCTGGGGTCTCTTGGTTTCTTTAATCCTGTCAATCACACTAATAAGATTAGACCTTACTGCTGTGATCGTACCCCTCTCAAACTCTTTTTACCTCCCCCGTCTCCCCCACTGTCACTGCTGCGCTCCCTTTTCAAATAAGCCTTTCAGTAAGTGTTAAAATATACGTATAAAGTAACATTTGCATTAGTGTAGAGCCGCAACAATTAATCAGCTAATCGGTTATTCAATCGACAGAAAGATTATAATAACTATTTCGATAATTGATGTAAATTCCGCCTCAAATATGAAGATGTCCTGATGTTTCCCTTCAGAGTAAAGTGGATGTCTTTGTTTCTTTGACTGACGAAACAATACTTTTTATATCATACCACCTTTAACTTGGACATTTCCCACTATTTTCGGACCATTTTATAACCAATCATCATTCAAAATAGTTTCCGTTAGCCGGTAATTACCGGACTTTGACTGATAAAATATGCTGAAGACCGGCAAATCTAAATCTCTGGTCGAAATGTCCGGTCAAAATAATTTCCCTTTAGCACAATACCGCGTCAGTTGCGCCACTTATGTGACGGACAAGAAGAGTGAGGCTGACACTCCCGCGAGCGAGCAAGAGGGCTGTCTCTCTCGCTCGCGAGCGCATCGCCGCTCGGGGGTTTAATCTGCGCGCGAGGGTAATTTCATGCGCGTGATATATTCTGACTCCATACAAACACACACTTCAGGTTAGAACATCACACGTAGCTATTTTAATGACCTCTCAAACTACCGTACCTAGTTATACTTATAGATGTGTTTTTATTGTCAGGTCGCTCATTACTGATCCGCGAGCTGCACGATACTGACGGGCCGTCAGGAGGGGGAGAGCGCTCCGTTCATTATTCCCGTGTTGTTGTAAGTTACTGAACACTTTTGAATAATGTAGTTATCTACTATGATTAGTTTGTTTGGGTTAGGATTTAGATTTAGATTTAACGGACATGTTGACCGGCAAAAAGCGGAAACTCTGGCAGCACTACACGAGTGAAGTAGAAGCAACACATTCATCGTTTGAAAGCAATCGGCTGATCCACATAATACATCTTTCCAATGTTGTGTTTATTGGTTTCAGACTCTCTGGCTTTGAAGAACAATCGGTTTGACACGGCTCGATGAATTAAAAGAGATTTATCCTCTCACTAAAGGATTCACAATCCCAGATGGGCCGACTCCGTGATGGAGAGAATAAAACAAAAGGCGCAGGAATGCGTCCTCGTGAAACCAAAAGACTGTAACTGTATCTCTTAGTTGTTCCTGTTCGCTCTATTCAAGTCAGGACAAAAGCTTAGAAGGTCGAATGAAATCTAAAACACATGTGCTCCTCTTCAAATCCTGTTTACAGTATCCGTGTCAAAAGGCCGCGGGTAATGGGGGTTCATAAATAAGGGTTTTCCTCAAGGTAGAAATCTTTAAAACTACTTTTTTGAGGGAGGACAAAGAGAAATGTAATGTTTAGAGGATCAGAGAGGACATATGATGCTCATGTTCAGGTGTATATCAGTATGTAGTGTCTCTACTGGGACATGTCTCCGTGATTTAATGTTCAAAAAGCTCTTTATTTTTAATGTATTAAACATAATGTCCAATACACACGGAATGCCATCGTCTGCATCCGTATTCGAACATAGAATAAAAACAACGATCATCAGTTGAAAAACAGCAGATAATTGTTCTTTTAAGGTATTTTATAAAGAGTCAGTGTTTTGTGATGTGTGAAAAGTCATCATTTTAAAAGTGATGTTGATAAGACATTGCACATTAGTTAATATATTAAAAATACTAAAATGAACGGCCAATGATCAAAAGAAACTCTAGAAACTAGAATATCTTTGAAATAAACGATATAAAATATTTAGAATAAGTTGGAATAGAGCGCCGCAGTGACGCGTCCTAAAAAACGGAAGTGAGTCAGCATTTCTCCACTTCCTGTTCCCTGGTCTCAGAGCCAATGGGATCTCTCCATAGGGTTTAGGAAACTATCTGAACTAAGGTCTGTGGTTGAGACGCATTGAAGAGACGGATCACGGTTTGTTCTACGACATTAAATCATCCGCAGGGACCCCACTGGGGATTTCTGAAGAGTGTACGTGTCTGAAAAACGATGGTTGTTACCAAGTGGCTGAATAGGACTACAGAAGTCGTGGAGGCCGTTGTACGTCATTACGCCGAACATGTAAACACTCCTCTAAATGTGTGTCCTGTTCTGCTTGAAAGCAAGTCATCTGGACTACCTATGTTGCAAATGTATTATCTTTTCAATTTACACACGGCATCTATTGCCGTATAGTTGCAGTATTTTAAACCAAAACGTAAAAGCAATGAGAAGTCCGCTGGCTGATGCTGCAGAGCGAGGAACATGAAGGTGATTAAATGATTGAGACGTATGGGGGTCAGTCTGAAAGACCCCGGAGTCCCGCGCTAATGGCATCTTCCTTAATAACCCATTTAGAGTCGCACCTTTCCTTAAAGAGAGACTGCTTTGGGCTTAAAGCTGATGCTCGCTGAGAGGGAAGCGATCCATCTTCCTCCAGAGCTTCCTCAGACGCAGCTGAGAGTGAGGGGGGGGCAGATGGTGCTGCCGCTGCCCAGCAGAGACAGAATTGAGTTACTTTTGACCCACAGGTCCCCGCCACGCTTCACAAGTGTTCAAAGTAGCCGTGGCTGTTAGTCTGGGTGGCCATGCGGCAATTACTCAGTCACTAATTAGCGTAGAGAGTTAAAGAAGGAGGCCCATCTGTTTCTAAAGATCTGATCTGAGGACAGATTCCGTCCCGTCCTGCAGAGAGGTTATCACACAGCAGCACACATTGAAGCAGAGGCTTATCTGCTTTAAATAGCTTTACACTGACATGCAATGCATCTGTATACCCGGTCTCATTTGCTGCTTAAAGTTAGTTGTCCAAAACCTGCATTATGACACGGCTGCGACTTCTCAAGCGGTTATTTTATTATCTATTGAATCTGCCGGTTACTTTGTAGATCCATCATTGTGCCAGTAAAACATCTACATCACAACGTTAGGGCTGCAACATATGATTATTTAATTATCATTTAACTGCAGATAATTTTCGAGATTGATCAATTTGTCATGAAATGGTTTTCCGGTTTCTCCAAGGTCCAATGAGATGCCTCTAAATGTCTTGTCAATCAATACTAAGATATTCACTTAATATCGTATCCTAGGAATCTGAACATTGGAAAGGCCGAAAGAAGCATTTTCTTTAGCATAAACAATGAATTGGTTTTATCCGACCTATAGTCACAAATATAAAGATATTACATTTACATCATCGAAAAGTAGAAGCTGAAACCAGATAACGATTGAAATATCTGAAACTGTGTCAAAGTGGTTGCCGATTAAAATGGGACGGCATAAAGCGGCACGAAACAAACTTTAAACATTTTGATTCAAGAGAGAAACTAAACCCTTCATCAAAGCTGTTTCTATTACTCACAAAGTCGTTTAGGTATCCTTCCTCTGATTCGGACCTGCTCCTCTTCCTTGGCCCATGATACCACCAAGTTACACCAAGTTACACGACACTCGGGATAGTAGTTTATTCGTAGAAATGTAATGGGACTGAGTCTGAAAGTAACACCGCCTGCTCGATATTTCACTTCGTAGCCACGCATCTTGATCTCTCACAACATGACGAATACTGCGCCACACAGCGTTGCTCACAGGCTCCTCAAAGTCTGCTCCACTCTCGTTTCTGTGATTAATGACTGCATCAGAGCAACAATCGCCCGTCTGTTGAATCAGTGTGTGCCGAGTCATCTGAGCAGAGAAGACAGCGACTTCATCATCATCACTTTACATCTTCAAAGGCAGCGTGAGTACTTTCCTTTGACGTCTTCCACGTGTGTTTAGCTTGTTTTTTTTTTATGTGGGTACCTTGCGTTTTCAGTGGTGTGTGTGTGTGTGTGTGTGTGTGTGTGTGTGTGTGTGTGTGTGTGTGTGTGTGTGTGTGTGTGTGTGTGTGTGTGTGTGTGTGTGTGTGTGTGTGTGTGTGTGTGTGTGTGTGTGTGTGTGTGTGTGTGTGTGTGTGTGTGTGTGTGTGTGTGTGTGTGTGTGTGTGTGTGTGTGTGTGTGTGTGTGTGTGTGTGTGTGTGTGTGTGTGTGTTCATTGGCTTTTGTTTGATTTACGGAGGAGGGGGGAGTCGGGGGCGGCAGGGACGTTAAAAAGAGGCAAACCCTGCTCTCACTGACACACGGACAGACTTATGGGACGCAGCGTCAACAGGACAACCGGGAATACTTTGTCATGATCACAGCAGGTAAAAACCATATATTTGACTATGTGAGAGGATTAGAGAGACTCGAAACATGTGAGAGGGGTAGAGAGACTCGAAACATGTGAGAGGGGTAGAGAGACTCGAAACATGTGAGAGGGGTAGAGAGACTCGAAACATGTGAGAGGGGTAGAGAGACTCGAAACATGTGAGCTGTGTTTTGTGTGTGTGAGAGATTCTTCCTGACTTTGTGTTGTTTTGTACACACAGCTGGGTGGATTATAGGTGCTGAACATGATGTGCCTGAAAAGTACCTTAACAAGCTGACGTTATACTATCGTCATGGAGGCTGGTGCTGCAGGATATGAGGAACATACGATACAATATTACTTGTGATACATAAAGCATTTAAAGAGTACGACTTAGCCTTTTCATAGCAAAAATAATACAATACATTGCTTGTTGAATTAATACTTTCTTTTATTATCCAAAGTGAAAATTAAAAGGAACGCAAAAGGCACTAATTTGATAAAATGATAGTTACATTTTAAAGTCAAATGTTCTGCTAATACTGTCTTTCAACTCACAAAAACAATACAATTATTTTATCAGCAAATTGAAAATGAGGCTTGGAAATATCTCAGTTTTGGACAGCTCTATTGGAGATGTCATTGTATTTTAAAATAAGGTGGGAACAATTGAATGTGCTGGCTAATATATTACTGGACAAAAGGTGTGGTTTCACGGGAGCGGCGAACAAGCGTTAATCTCCGTGTTCAACACATCCCCTCTAATCTCCAGCTAATTAAAGCAAATGGTTATTTCTGCTCCACAAAGTACATTTCTGTTTGTTTTCCATCGAATGCTCCGTCGGCATGACGGCAGCAGGCACTCCAATAAAAGTCAATATTTCAGGAATCACAAAAGTGTATAAGATAAATATGAATAAATCAAATGTACAATAATCTGGATTAGAAATGGAGCAGCTTTTCAGTCCTTTACGCCCCCATGTGTTATCGACAGTTATTTAATTGCTGGATTATCTATAGGCAGTACATGTAAGCAAACAATGCGTAACTAACGACAACACCAGCTGTAGCAGTTTCAGTAAAAGGGTTTTCATTAAAGCAAGTGTTTGATATGGTTTTAAGTGTCTACAGTTCAGATTTAAAACTTTAAACACCACATTGAAGTTCTAACTAAGAAATTGAAATTCACTCTTGGCTTCCTTTTCAGACTTAAATGTTGTTTTTCAACTTCTTCCCGTGAAAGGTTGGTCTCTGGCTGATTCCTGTCCCAGCTGGACTACGGTGATACCGTCTATAGATGTGCCTGTCCCACTGTTTTGGCCAAACTTGACCCACTCTCCCATGCTGCACTGCGATATATATCAAATGCACCCGATAGGACTCATCATTGCAAACTGTGTAGCCTAGGATGGTCCTCACTTAGTATGCGTAGGATGCAGCATTGGTTTTTATCAATGTATAAAGCCATTTTAGGAAATCTTCCACTGAACATATGTGCCAGATCTGCTCCAGTTTGTGACTCTCACAGCCTCAGACCCAGTGCCTGGATAGTGGATACGGGTCCAGGTCCCTGCCGTGCGGACTGAGGCTGGAAGTCTTTTTCATTATGGTCATTGGTCTCGGAATGACCTTCAATCACGCCTCAAACTGAGGGCACTTGTCTCAATAGCCTGTTTTAAATTAAAGTTGTCTGAAGTCCTTACCACCAGCTGCTCTTGCAGTAATAAGTAGAACCTTTCTTACTGTCCTAATGTGCTCCATGTCGTGACTGCTTTTCGTCTTTTGTTTACTTGTGTTCTCTGTATTTTATATGTCTGCGTAATAATGTGTAACGTTGCTGCCTTCTTGGCCAGGTCAGCATTGTAAATGAGATTTGATCTCAATGCTTTTTATCTGGTTAAATAAAGATTAAAAAAGACAAACACAGATGTTGTGCTGAAATATATAGTATTATTGTTTTATAAATGTTGTGTCTGCGCACTTTGAATGTAGCCCCTCGTGGGTAATTTACATTTGGGGAATTACAGGGTCTTTCCTCACAATCAATATTTGAAAAACCATTGATCTGAAACATTTTACAATTATTCCATTCAATTAATCTGATTATTATTATTTTCCTGACTCAATGTTTCGTTCTTATTTTATTTAAAGATGTGGAGTTCCTGTTACTCGACTTATTATATCTCAGCTTCAGTTTGTTGATTTGAAACTCTTGGTGACGACAACACTGTCAACAATAAATGTCCCTTACTTGAACTCCCTTTAACTGTTTCTGCCCTCTCAGCATAACGGCCCGTCCACACAGGCATGACAAACATCTTGAAAAACCTTGAAGCTTGGCAATTTTTTGCGAGCAACGTGACCAACAACCAATCACATGAATCTCCCGCCCCCGACATACAAAGCAATAGCAAAGTAAACTGGATATAAACTCCCCAAACAGGCGAAAACCTACCAGTTCCACCCACTGTCTCTGCCTCCTCCCTCCATGCCTGCCTGGTTCCTCCGGTTTGTATCCCGGTAAATAGTTCTGGTCGTAAAGAACCGAGTGATTTGCTACCGTAATTTCTCGTTTGGAATATGAGGAAATGAACTGCGGTCTGGCTCTCCCAGCTTGCACGCGGTTTGATTGGCTAGCGCTTCTACTGGCGGGATTTGCATAAACGGGATTTGATTGGCTGATGCCAGCTTCGAAAGCATCGCGAGCATCAAAAGTTGAACATTGCTCAACTTTTGATGCTCGCGATGCTTGCAAAGCCATGCTCCGCTCCCCACAATGCAGTTCGGCGAACATTCAAAATCTTCTACGTCACCCCATTCAAGTGAATGGGCGAAGCTTTGAAAGATTGGTTTCATGCCTGTGTGTGGACGGGATGTGATGTGTGATGTGTTTTGCCCGAGGGGACGAAGCCTCGCTGCCTTACATCAGAGTTGTGGGACTCAAATGATTGAGCAGGACAGATCAGTCATTTGCAGCATTACAGTGCCCTTCAGAAATGCTCTTAAGTTCACCGAAATAACAATTACTACTTGCTAAGCAAAAGAGACATCGTGTGAAATCTTGTTTTGGTAAAGCATCCCCTTTGTCATCCTTTACCTCCCGTCTGTTTGTCAGCAGGATTACTGAAAAAGCTACAGCTCAAATGTGTGTTAAAGTTGGTGTAAGGGTGTAGCGTGGGCCAATGGAATAATGATTACATCGTGTCACGGATCTGCATTACACGGCAATACACACATTATGTTTTTGTAAACATTGCAAGATAGGTTAGGGTTAGGGTTAGGGCTGCTCCTTCTTTGGTCCTTCAGTCAACTCATTGGTGGTTTTGGTCTCAGTTGTTCAGATTTACTTGAAATGATTACTCTACGCTTTTGCCGTGTTATTGTGGAGAAACTAATTGACATATTTATGAGTTAGTCGACTAAGAATTTCTGTCAATCAGAGCATCTTCAGCAGATATGCCTGCCTTTAAGTCAATTCAAGATGTCAAGTTGAAATGCATCCAGAGGGACCAGCCTCTGTAGATTGTTCATGTGAAGCTTTGCACCCGCTGCTGGTGATTGTATCTCATCGTGTGGAGGCTGCTGCTGGTGGGGGGTGAGAGCGAGTGCATCTGCCATCTGTCCCATCATGCCATGCTGCCTCCTCCTACCCACTAACATCGGCATATCCCCCCTCCCCGTTGCCCAACACACACAACTGACACACACATACAGTACACGAGGCTGGGGTCAGATTTGTGGCAACATGGCTAAGCCTAAGCTGTGTGTACTATTATGTATTGGACCTGCTTGGCAGTTAAAGCTATATGTTGTGCCAACTTCCGGACAGAGGCATATCACAAGTCTAAAGAAAACCAAAACAAAAAAAAGTTTATTCATCACACTTTTTTACAGCGTAACACATAATGAAAGTTAGACTTAGCATTTAACTATATTACTAGGAGCAGTGTGCAGCTACTATGAAGCGGTCCACTTGTCTTCGTCTCAAGTTGTGTGCTTCTGGACTTGCATGTGCTATGTTCTGTGCTGAAGTGTTTTTCCCAATGTGGTTCAAATGCATCTTGAGTACCTGATGGTGCGGTCACAGCCGCAAACAGTTGACTGTCAATTGGACATTTCTCGCACTCAAGATCCCACATCATGGCTACATAATGCTGCTTGATAAACATACCGGTGTCGAAATGAAACCATACTTAATTTGATTGTGTTCACTTGAGTAAACTCTGAAACCATAACGTTGCTAGCTCGCTGGTTAGCAGCGGTGATCGTCCCTTAAAGTCAGTGAGCCATTCGAGACGACACAAACCGGTAGAAATGCACACACACACACACACACACACACACACACAAGTGATCACATTGTTTGACATGCAGTGGACTAAGGAGAAGCATTGGTCTGTTTGGGGACTTGAACCGACAACTTTCCTGACTCAGCGATACAGGCAACTGTTCAGGACCTTAGAACAGCTGCTGAAATCACAAAGGAAGTATTTATGTCCTCTTGTTTTGTCCACTCCCTCTCAATGACTTGAGTGAAGACAGTGGCGCTCAGACGTTCACACAGACATGGCGACATTACCTGCCGTTCCCAGCAATGCAAAGACAGTTTATTGATCAGAAGAGGAGCACTTGTGCAGTTTACCACCATGTGTGTGTGTGTGTGTGAGTCTGTTGGTCGTGTGGGGGTGGGGTGCTGCAAATAAAGCTGCTTTGTGCCTTGTGAACTTGAGCCACCAGTGCCAGCTGGCAGGCCGTTATGCAATCACAACAGCAGAGATGCACTCATGCAACACAAGCTGGATATGGACACAATGTGGCATCCACACACACACTTACATGTCACACACACACACTTCAGTGTCACCCCGGGGCGCTTTATTCTGACTCCAGCGGTCCCACAGTGAGGCACACCCACTTTCGGGGTGTAATGGGAGGCGGAGGGAGATTACGGCTCCAGTCTTCACCTCCCTCTCGCTTTACTGCGGCGGGATTGACAGCCGGGCTTATGTCAGCGACCTCATTTCCTGCCGGTCTGGTAGTAGCTTGTTTGAGATCCTCAAAAACATCTGCGAGGAGATTGAGTTCACTGCAGTCGTGTTGGAGTATCAGCGGGACACACAAAGCTGTCCTCTCCTCAAGGAATCCCCAATCCGATCTGATGTGTCGATTGTGTATTTGTTTACTGCTGTGATAACTGTTGTGTCAGTAACTCTCGTATTAGTAACTATGTATTAGTAACAGTTGTGTTATTAACTTCTGGCTGCAGTGACTCTCTCTGAGTCAGCCTGAAGAATGTGTGTGGGCTCGATCGTGACATGTCTCCAACGCAAAGTGTGTCCGTAAATCATAACGTTACTAAACTGAGGGCGTGCCTTATCAATGTTGTGCTCCTGCTGATGCCAGGAGTATGATAATTATAGGGTGGATTGACTTAATTGATTCGGGGAGCTTCTCTCCCACACATACACCTGAACATCAGCAGGAGAGGACTCTTTAAAGTAGAGACACTACATACTGATATACACCTGAACATCAGCAGGAGAGGACTCTTTAAAGTAGAGACACTACATACTGATATACACCTGAACATCAGCAGGAGAGGACTCTTTAAAGTAGAGACACTACATACTGATATACACCTGAACATCAGCAGGAGAGGACTCTTTAAAGTAGAGACACTACATACTGATATACACCTGAACATCAGCAGGAGAGGACTCTTTAAAGTAGAGACACTACATACTGATATACACCTGAACATCAGCAGGAGAGGACTCTTTAAAGTAGAGACACTACATACTGATATACACCTGAACATCAGCAGGAGAGGACTCTTTAAAGTAGAGACACTACATACTGATATACACCTGAACATCAGCAGGAGAGGACTCTTTAAAGTAGAGACACTACATACTGATATACACCTGAACATCAGCAGGAGAGGACTCTTTAAAGTAGAGACACTACATACTGATATACACCTGAACATCAGCAGGAGAGGACTCTTTAAAGTAGAGACACTACATACTGATATACACCTGAACATCAGCAGGAGAGGACTCTTTAAAGTAGAGACACTACATACTGATATACACCTGAACATCAGCAGGAGAGGACTCTTTAAAGTAGAGACACTACATACTGATATACACCTGAACATCAGCAGGAGAGGACTCTTTAAAGTAGAGACACTACATACGGATATACACCTGAACATGAGCAGGAGAGGACTCTTTAAAGTAGAGACACTACATACTGATATACACCTGAACATCAGCAGGAGAGGACTCTTTAAAGTAGAGACACTACATACTGACATACACCTGAACATCAGCAGGAGAGGACTCTTTAAAGTAGAGACACTACATACTGACATACACCTGAACATCAGCAGGAGAGGACTCTTTAAAGTAGAGACACTACATACTGATATACACCTGAACATCAGCAGGAGAGGACTCTTTAAAGTAGAGACACTACATACTGACATACACCTGACCATCAGCAGGAGAGGACTCTTTAAAGTAGAGACACTACATAATGATATACACCTGAACATCAGCAGGAGAGGACTCTTTAAAGTAGAGACACTACATACTGACATACACCTGACCATCAGCAGGAGAGGACTCTTTAAAGTAGAGACACTACATACTGATATACACCTGAACATCAGCAGGAGAGGACTCTTTAAAGTAGAGACACTACATACCGATATACACCTGAAGCACCAGGAGATCCCAGCTTCCTGAAAACGTGACACTTGGTTATCTTTGGCTTGTGCTGTAAATCACTAAAACACATTAAAAAAGCTCCTCAGGGATGAATCTCAGATGTCCTCCTCTCTCTGCGTCTCTGCAGGAAGATCTGTGTGCACTGTAAGTGTGTGAGGGAGGAGCACGCGGTGCGCGGCGTGCCGGGACAGCTGGAAAAGATGATGACGAAGCTGGTGTCCGACTTCCAGAGACACTCCATCTCCGACGACGACTCCGGCTGCGCCTCGGAGGAATACGCCTGGGTGCCGCCGGGGCTCAAGCCCGAACAGGTAACAGCACACACACACATCGAGACAGGGAGGAACAACAGACTGGTTTCCAGTGGACGTGTTCCTACACACACACACACACACACACACACACACACACACACACACACACACACACACACACACTTTATTTCCATGGGAACTAAGGTTACTGATTTACGACTGTAATTGAATAAATTGCTCTCTAAATGGATAAATGGATCTCTGCGTTCTGTTATTGATGATCCTCATGTGAACAAGCCCTGACAGAGTGTAAATCATAGCATTGATAACAATAGAAGATCAATAACAATAAAACTGATGTTTGGACTTTTTTTTTTATTGGGTATATATAATATACCTAACGTTTTAAGATACAACAAATAACTATACTTATACTTTTTGGGATATATAATATGCATATATATTTTTTTGTATATTATATATATGTTTTAATATTTTATTAGTAGAATTATAAATTGTATTTTGTATGTGGTTTCCTTGTTACACAATTAAACACAATCATTTTTTGTAATAAGCTTAGGCATCGTCTTAAGCCTTTTCAGTATAATATAACTTTCCACTTCATCACAAGGAATTCATTATTCCTGTTTATTTGATATATTTCTTAAGTCGTACAAGTTGACCAAAATGAACTGAAATACCTTTTCCTCGTGCTACAGGTGTACCAGTACTTCAGCTGCCTGCCGGAGGACCGGATCCCGTATGTGAACAGTCCGGGGGAAAGATACCGGATCAAACAGCTGCTGCACCAGCTGCCAGCGCACGACAGCGAGGTAATGTCACCTGATCCAGGGTCAGATTCACTCATGCTGTAATGTTATACTGTGGTGACATGTTAAAAAACTAATTAGCAAATTCACAATACGTCAATACCTTTTTGTTAAGATTTGTTCTGAGCTTTCTTTAACCTGTTAAGCCCCTGTCACACTGTCCCGAAATTGACACCCGATGGACACACGAATATGGAATTGTGAATTTCGCACGAAGATGGCCCCGAACCACACACGAAGGCAACATTTACATTACATTTAAAACATACAACTGCAACGAAAGTACCAAAAACAATTATGTTACAGTACTATGATACTGTACTGATATCTTCAGACTTTGTTCTTTACTTTCTCCGTCTTTATATGTAGAAAATATTACGTTTTCTCCGTAATTTTGTTTCCATAGCAACAACAACTTCCTGTCAACTCTCCTTCAAAATAATATATTATATCCTTTTCAGTTTCACAGAACACAAATTGGGTTATTTACATAATATGTTTACATGATTTTGTTGTGCAATAAAACAACCCGATGGACACACGATAAAGCACATGTTCAAATTCGGCTGTGATCGTAGCAACATCGGGCCATTCGTGAGGGCATCTAAGCCATCGTATGACCGCCGGTGGAGTTTCTCAGGCTCCGGCAGCAACTTCAATTGCTGTCAATTTCGGGACAGTGTGACAGGGCCTAAAGCCCGCGGGGGCAAAAACGCAACATCTGCAAGAAACAGCGTCTGAGGGCTTCGGGGGTTAACAGGTTAAACTAGGGCACGAACAATACTTTCTTATTATTTCTTATTCTGCCCATCAGTTACTTGATTCATATTTTGTGATAAACCTCACTGATGTTTCTGTTTGTTAGTCCGAAGCCCAAAGATATTCACTTTTGTTTGATATAAAACAGAAAACAGCTTTTACATGAACATTTTGCAATTATTTGATCATCACAAAATGGGTTATTGTGTTTAAAATGTTATTTCAAAATGCTTTATGGTGGTTTATTTGACATATTTGTATCATACTCAATCATATGTGTGAGGATAATCCAGTAGGGATTGGTTTTATATTCATGTTTACCTCGTATAAGTGTTTATCAAGATACTGGGTTTTAGTTTAGCTTTTGTTCCTTCAGTTTTTACAGAAACTGGTAAATATTGTTCTGTTTTGATGCTCCATTTGGTCGGACTAAGTACAAAATTACACATATCTATTAATTCATTTGGATTGTACAAAACCAGACTCTTAAATGCCAGGTAAATGGTAAATGGACTGTATTTATTATAGCGTTTTGTCCAGTCGTTACGACGCCTTCAAAGCGGCTTTACATACTACATGTCATTCACCCTTTCACACCCATTCATACAGAGCAGTGTACCTTACTCTAGGAACTAACATTCACACACATTCACACACCGTTGGCTATCGGGAGCAACTCAGGGTTAAGTATCTCGCCCAAGGATACATCGACATGTTGGCTGCACGGGCTGGGATCGAACCCCTTCTGGTTGTGGGTTCGATCCCAGCCCGTGCGACTGTGACTGCACGGGCTGGGATCGAACCCCTTCTGGTTGTGGGTTCGATCCCAGCCCGTGAGACTGTGGCTGCACGGGCTGGGATCGAACCCCTTCTGGTTGTGGGTTCGATCCCAGCCCGTGCAGTCACAGTCGCCCTACATTACAGTTGCTTCTTATGCTCACTGGTATATAGTTATGACACTTTAAAAACAGGATGATGCATTTCAAGAGGCGTATAACCAACTCATTTGTTGTTCATTGAAGTTACACAATCGGTTCGTAAACAAGATACCGATTTTTTCATTTCATTTCAAACCTTTATTTATCCAGATTGGTCCCATTGAGATCATAGATCTCTTTTTCAAGGGAGACCTGCAGCATATAGGTTCCACATGAAACATAAAACAATAAAGGACATTATACATTATATTTACAGGATACATAGTTACAGACATTTACAAGTGCCCATTGTATCGGCAAGCATTTCATTTACCCTAGCTTTAAAAACATGCAGAGGAATGAGATTGCTCAGTTTCAATTCTTGCTGAAGATTGTTCCAAGCAAGTGGAGCTGCGCACATAAAAGCTGTCTTACCTGAGACAGTCCTTGCTCTTGGCACATCTAACAAGACCACATCATGTGACCTCAGACAATAGCTGCTTGCAACTCTCTGTGTTATCAGAGAGCAGATATAATAACGGGAGTTTACCCAACAAAGCTTATAGATAAAAGTGTACCAGTGACTGAGCCTCCGTACAGAGAGAGATGGTAAACCTGCCTTGGTATACAGTGTACAGTGATGAGTAAGCGCTTTACAATTTGTGACAAATCTCAGAGCACTGTGATACGCAGCATCCAATTTGCTCAGGTAATTGGCAGGTGCATTCATATACAACAAATCCCCATAGTCCAGCACAGGTAAAAGGTCACAGAGCCTTTTCCTGGCCTCAAGCGAGAAACAGGACTTGTTTCTGAAAAAGAAACCTAGCCTAACCCTCAGTTTTTTTAGCAGGTTATTGACATGAAGTTTAAAAGAGAGACAATCATCAAGCCAGATACCCAGGTATTTGTAACAGGCAACAACTTCAAGTTTTGTTCCTTGCGTAGTTACAATATCTAAAACAGGCTCTGGAGTCTTTTTAGCTTTTGAAAAGAGCATTACCTTGGTTTTATCCACATTTAAAAGAAGCTTTAGTTCAGAGAGCTGAGTCTGAATAGTGTTAAAAACAGCCTGTAATTTAACAACAGCCTCCTTAATGGAGGGACCTGCACAATACATCACAGTATCGTCCGCATAAAAATGTAAAGTAGCTTCATCCACATCTTGATTGAATTCATCTCGCTGAAACTAAGAGGTAGTTGAAGATTAAGAAGTCGTTTTTGTATGCATGTGTCAACACCATTGTCCGTGTGTTTCCTGCAGTCTCAGTACTGCAACACTCTGGACGACGAGGAGAAGAAGGAGCTGCGAGTGTTCAGTCAGCAGAGGAAGAGAGAGAACCTGGGCCGAGGCGTCGTCAGACTCTTCCCTCTGACGATGACGGGCGCCATCTGCCAACAGGTAGAGCAGCATTTCGATTTGATGTCTCCAAAACCACGCAGAAGACTCCCTCGTAAAAACGTGTCCTTGTGATCAACATCATGCAAGGGAACGCTTTGTAAACACGTAGATGCTGAAGGAGGAACTTATGGCGCAGGAAAGGCTCAGGGGAGGAAACGACTAAAGGGCTGTGAAGGAAAAGTGCTGCTCAGTTCATCATTGGTTAAAGGGATAGTTAAAAACACTTATGTTACCTCTTAACTGCATTGCTTTGTATCTATCTTAACAGCTGTAGTGTGAGTTGCAGAGGGTTAGAGATATCAGCTGGATAAATGTCTCTCCAATGCCATGGAGTAACGCTGCTAAACAAGTGGTAAAAATAACATTATTTTTGACTGGTATTGCAATAGAGATAACGTTCATAATATTGGAGGGAAACCCCCCAAAAACCCCACAATCAAAGGGTTAAAATGAGAGAAACTTTGGGGGGAGCAACAGAGGAAGATCCCTCTCCCAGGACGGACACATGTGCAATATATATCATCTATATAGATTACACAATCCAATCCCCTCTCGTATATCACCTCATACGTTCCAGGTTAAAACCAGCAACTAACAGCACATCTACATCAGGGGTGTCACAAGGGCCACATACAGAACGATATACGAAGGGCTGGGCCGCTCACTGGAGGAGAGGTATATCGCCTCATGAGTCCAGTTATAAGTTGGAAAAGTCAATCCAATGTAGGTAAATTATTCTTGATACTTGAAAATGCTGTAAGAAACAAACAGCTCACAGCTCTCCAGACGGTCTACTTTATTGTGTTGGCAGATCATTCCTTAAAACAGGAGCTTCAGATTATACTAAGAGGAAATATGAAGGGTGGAATTCAATGTTGTTATGTAAATGTGTTATTGGGCTTCTTTATTATCCACTTACATTTCTTAGAACTTGTTTTCAACTTTAATCGACTGCATTTATTTGAAAAGTGGTCTTATTAACACATGAATACTTTTAGTTATATATTTAAGAAGTACAATATTAGACAAGCAGAAGTTTATTATACTTAAGTCATTATCCTTTTTGAATTTGCTGAGGGCCGATTCAAAATGGTCCGCGGGCTGCATTTGGCCCCCGGGCCGTAGTTTGGACACCCCTGATGTACATTTATAAAACAGCTCTACAGGCGAGAGGAAAAGTGTGTATTTTGGGTCGACCTGTCGCCCTCTAACTTCCGTCCCCCCGGATCTTTTCCAGTGTGGCCGTCAGATCTGCGGGGGGGACATCGCGGTGTTTGCCAGCCGCGCGGGGCAGAGCGGCTGCTGGCACCCTCAGTGTTTCCGCTGCCACACCTGCAGCGAGCTGCTGGTCGACCTCATCTACTTCTTCCAGGAGGGAAACATCTACTGCGGGCGGCACCACGCCGAGAGGCTGAAGCCCCGCTGCCAGGCCTGCGACGAGGTGAGGGCTCAGGGAGGGAAAGTTGTATATACAGGGGGTCTTAAAAAGTATTAAAAGTTGATCAAGCAATTTAGCGAAAATTAAGGCTATTAAAAAGTATTAAACGGCATTTTCCAAGGTGTTACATTTTGTAGCTTGTTTTCAATAAGTATATAAAGTGTCCAAAGAGGTTGTGTTCCACAGTCCGCCTGAATGTAGTCATGGCGTAGGTGTGTAGTGTGATTCTGTGGAGTTTATTGATGGCATCCCGTTGGGTTTGACGTCATCTGAACAGGACATCGCGCGCTCACTGCTTGATAGCACGAAGGTCCGTTTACGCCGGTTGCTAAGCAACATCGTTATGGGGAAATGCAAGTCTGCGTCCAAATGGTTGGAAGATAAGGAGGAAGGACAATCAATACTGTATATAGTCAATGTGAGGTGAAGTGTGTCGCCAAGGTAACCGGTTAAAACTCCAAGTGGCGATGAGTTCTTAAGATGTATGGAAAGGGTCTTGAAACAGATCTTAAAAGGACTTACATCTGACTTCAGGATTCCTGCGTAGACCCTGAGATATATATATCCTGTATTTAACCAGGTAAAAAGTCCCATTGGATTAAAGTCTCTTTTGGAAGAGCGACCTGGCCAAGAAGGGCAGCGTGAACAAAGTTACAACAGATAAAACAGACAATCCAGGCAGATGAATACAGCGGTCGTAAAACACAAATGAAATGGCACAGTAACCAGTCAATATGCAAATCAAATAAACTATTATAAATCATTAAAAACTGGCACAATTGATAAACGACTTCAATTATGTGATATATTAGTTCATTTCTCCAGGCTACATGAGCACACGACACCCCCTGTTGGTGAGCGGGGGTAACGATGTGTTACTATGACGACATATCCTAGCCCCCGTTATATATCACCATCTTGCAATCAGCTTTAATCTAGCTCTCAATATGTTTTTACCAACAAAGTAATGTACGCAGCTCGCGACGTAACGAGGAGTCTAGTGGACGGTATCAGTACTACAGGTACCCCGGGCCGCCATTTGCCCATCCCTGATCTAAAATATAGTTTCTGCCATTGAAAATATAAAATCTCAGGCTCTTCCAACAGCACAACATACAATATACTTAAGACATCAAAGTAATATAAGTAGACTATACAGTATATGTGCAAATGGAATAAGATATACAGAATGTAAATGCAATACTGCGTGTCATAAATTACTGCTTATGGTAATAATATATAAATATGTGGGCTGTTAACAGAATCTAAAACATTTTTTTGATTCAAATATCTGCAGAAAAGATCCTTTAATGAATCCTCAGGTGATTTACCACTACTGTGTATCACTCTCTCAGATCTGTGCATGGGTGAGAGTGTTTGCAGATGTCTCCGGGGGGTTCCCTGTTTCTAAGGGCTCTCAGTGTGACTCAAACACGGATCTGCAGAGACCGACCTTTTGCATCCTGTTAACCCAAATCCTCAGCATCACTTTTCCTACTGATTTGTTTACTTCTGTGTGTGTGCCCCCCCCCCCCCCCCTCTCTCTCGTGTCTGAACCGTAGATCATTCTGGCTGACGAGTGCACGGAGGCCGAGGGTCGGTACTGGCACATGAAGCACTTCTGCTGCTTCGAGTGTGAGGCGTCGCTGGGCGGTCAGCGTTACATCATGAGAGAGAGCCGGCCGTACTGCTGCGCCTGCTACGAGTCGCTGTACGCCGAGTACTGCGACTCCTGCGGGGAACACATAGGTACTGAGTCCAGAATAAAGAAGTACGAGGGATTGTCTGCAGCTAACAGACGGTATCAGGCCGGTGTTCACCTCGACTTACCGGTTCAATGCTTTGTTCAGATGAGTTGAAGCCCTACATTCAGTATTTTCCCCACAATTACTATTTAAATTAACTAGTGTAAGGTTACCGAGTACTGCGGGGAACTAAGAATACAATTACAAGGTTTTATATGCAGCTAACGGCCATTATCGGAAAGATGTTCTTCACTATTTCATTACAAACGTTTTAATTTAACTCAAACAAAAAGTATCTGATGTCCTGAGATGACAGAGTGTCTGTTTTTAAAAGTGTTATAACACTATAAATTAATATTATTTTACACTTTCACGTAGTTAAATATGCTTTAGGAGGAGATTCCAAGGTACCTTGGTTGCTGATTGGCTAATGGTTACCCAAGCCAAAAAAATCGTTATGACATCATAAAGTGGACAAAATCTGATCAGCTCATTTTCAGACAGGTTTTTATAGAAATGGATCAAAAAGAGAGAGAATCTTTGTTCCTGAAACTTTCAGAGTCTCTTTACACAGAGGGGACACATGTTGATGTAGAAGAGACATGAAGAAGAGGGGACACATGTTGATGTAGAAGAGACATGAAGAAGAGGGGACACATGTTGATGTAGAAGAGACATGGAGAAGAGGGGACACATGTTGATGTAGAAGAGACATGAAGAAGAGGGGACACATGTTGATGTAGAAGAGACATGGAGAAGAGGGGACACATGTTGATGTAGAAGAGACATGAAGAAGAGGGGACACATGTTGATGTAGAAGAGACATGGAGAAGAGGGGACACATGTTGATGTAGAAGAGACATGAAGAAGAGGGGACACATGTTGATGTAGAAGAGACATGGAGAAGAGGGGACACATGTTGATGTAGAAGAGACATGAAGAAGAGGGGACACATGTTGATGTAGAAGAGACATGAAGAAGAGGGGACACATGTTGATGTAGAAGAGACATGAAGAAGAGGGGACACATGTTGATGTAGAAGAGACATGAAGAAGAGGGGACACATGTTGATGTAGAAGAGACATGGAGAAGAGGGGACACATGTTGATGTAGAAGAGACATGGAGAAGAGGGGACACATGTTGATGTATAAGAGACATGGAGAAGAGGGGACACATGTTGATGTATAAGAGACATGAAGAAGAGGGGACACATGTTGATGTAGAAGAGACATGAAGAAGAGGGGACACGTGTTAATGTAGAAGAGACATGAAGAAGAGGGGACACATGTTGATGTAGAAGAGACATGGAGAAGAGGGGACACATGTTGATGTAGAAGAGACATGGAGAAGAGGGGACACATGTTGATGTAGAAGAGACATGGAGAAGAGGGGACACATGTTGATGTAGAAGAGACATGGAGAAGAGGGGACACATGTTGATGTAGAAGACACATGAAGAAGAGGGGACACATGTTGATGTAGAAGAGACATGGAGAAGAGGGGACACATGTTGATGTAGAAGAGACATGAAGAAGAGGGGACACATGTTGATGTAGAAGAGACATGGAGAAGAGGGGACACATGTTGATGTAGAAGAGACATGAGGAAGAGGGGACACATGTTGATGTAGAAGAGACATGAAGAAGAGGGGACACATGTTGATGTAGAAGAGACATGGAGAAGAGGGGACACATGTTGATGTAGAAGAGACATGAAGAAGAGGACACACATGTTGATGTAGAAGAGACATGAAGAAGAGGGGACACATGTTGATGTAGAAGAGACATGAAGAAGAGGGGACACATGTTGATGTAGAAGAGACATGAAGAAGAGGGGACACGTGTTGATGTAGAAGAGACATGAAAACTATTTTCCATCTTCTCCACCCTCTTGGACCCCCCCAAAGCCCCTCCCCCCTCCTCCCTTCTGTCAAGCGACTTTGTTAATCACTTTGAAAAAAAGGTTGACGACATTCGCTCTTCTTTTTCTGACTCACCTTTACTCACCGCTGGGTCACCTGACCGACGGTCAACCGGCACACTAACTACTTTTTCCCCTCTCTCTCCAAGTGAGGTTCTTACCCTCATTACCTCTGCCCGCCCTACCACCTGTCCTCTGGACCCTATCCCTTCAAACCTCCTTCAGACTATCGCTCCTGATATTCTACCGTTTCTCACCCATTTCATCAACACTTCTCTGGTCACTTTCCAAACAGTCTCAAGGAGGCAAGAGTAAACCCTCTCCTAAAGAAACCCACTCTCAACCCGTCTGACGTTATAAACTACAGGCCTGTCTCTCTCCTCCCGTTCCTGTCTAAAACACTTGAACGCGCTGTCTTTAAACAACTCTCCTGTTATCTCCATCAGAACAACCTTCTGGATCCGCACCAGTCTGGGTTCAAGGCAGGTCACTCCACAGAAACTGCTCTCATTGCTGTCACTGAGGAACTGCACACTGCTAAAGCAGCATCCCTCTCCTCTGTCCTCATCCTGTTGGACCTGTCTGCTGCATTCGACACGGTGAATCATCAGATCCTCCTTCGCACTCTCCAAGAACTTGGAGTTTCAGGCTCTGCACTTTCCCTCCTCACCTCATACCTCAAAGACCGCACCTACAGGGTAACTTGGAGAGGGTCCGAGTCCGACCCTTGTCAATTAACTACAGGGGTCCCTCAGGGCTCTGTTCTTGGTCCTCTCCTCTTCTCCCTGTACACAAACTCGCTCGGATCAGTCATTAGCCCGCATGGTTTTTCATACCACTGCTACGCTGACGACACCCAATTAATTCTGTCCTTTCCCCGCTCAGAGACCCAGGTCGTTGCGCGCATCTCTGCTTGTCTAGCTGACATCTCTCAGTGGATGTCCGCTCATCATCTCAAGCTCAACCTTGACAAGACTGAACTGCTTTTCCTTCCGGGAAAAGATTGTCCCACTCTTGACCTAACAATCAACATCGGCACCTCTGTTGTTTCCCCGACTCAGACTGCAAGGAATCTGGGTGTGATCCTAGATAACAACCTGTCCTTCACTGCAAACATCGCTGCTACAACCCGCTGCTGCAGATACACGCTTTACAACATCAGGAGGATACGTCCCCAGCTGACCCAGAAAGTGACGCAGGTTCTGGTCCAGGCTCTCGTCACCTCACTACTAGACTACTGCAACTCCCTCCTGGCTGGTCTACCTGCATGTGCCATCCGACCTCTGCAGCTCATCCAGAATGCAGCGGCTCGTCTGGTCTTCAACCTTCCTAAATGTTCCCACACCACGCCGCTCCTCCGCTCCCTCCACTGGCTTCCGGTAACTGCTAGAATCCACTTCAAGACACTGGTACTTGCGTACCATGCTGCGAATGGATCTGGCCCTTCCTACATCCAGGACATGGTTAAACCGTACACCCCAGCACGTGCACTCTGCTCTGCATCAGCCAAACGACTCGCTGCACCCTCGCTGCGAGGGGGACCCAAGTTCCCATCAGCAAAAACACGTGGATTTGCTATCCTGGCTCCAAAATGGTGGAATGAGCTCCCCATTGAAATCAGGACCGCAGAAAGCTTACACACCTTCCGGCGCAGACTGAAAACTCATCTCTTTCGACTCCACTTCGAGCGATAGAATGACTAACAAAGAACTGCTAACAGAGCACTTATATACTAATAAAGGACTGGCTTACCTATAGCCAGTTGAGTAGCACTTGAAACGATTGGCTCTTTGAAACCTGATGTTCTTATATGATTCTGTTTTCTTCAAGGTTGTGTCTTCCTGGTCGAATGTACTTATTGTAAGTCGCTTTGGATAAAAGCGTCAGCTAAATGCAATGTAATGTAATGTAATGTAATGAAGAAGAGGGGACACATGTTGATGTAGAAGAGACATGAAGAAGAGGGGACACATGTTGATGTATAAGAAACATGGAGAAGTGGATGTTACATAATAGGTGACCTTTTAATAATGTCCCCCCAGGTATTGATCAGGGCCAGATGACGTACGAGGGGCAGCACTGGCACGCCGTGGAGACGTGTTTCTGCTGCGCTCGCTGCCGGCTGCCTCTCATCGGACGACCCTTCCTCCCCCGATCCGGACTCATCTTCTGCTCCAGACCCTGCTCTCTGGGAGAAGACCCCGACAACTCAGACTCGTGCGACTCGGCTCTGCAGATCAGACCCGCCGTCGGGCAGCGGCGCTGGGAGGCGGGGGGGAAACAGCAGCAGACCTGTGGTTCCCCTCTGCAGCCACCAGAGGGCGTCAGACTGCCCGTTACTGTGGCTAAAGACAGTCTGCACACAGCGGGGGAGAGCAGAGGTGAGCGGCTTCTCCTCGTTAACGTTATTTGATCTAAAAAGTCAAAAATGTTTTGCTTGAATATAATTTTGAGCACTATTTCAAAAAGTCTTAAAATCTGATTTAATGTATGTATAAAACTAAACATTTTTTTTTTTTCAACAGTGTTAAGACCCGAATGTTGTTATGTTTCATATATTATGTCGCTTTGTTATTATTAATATATATTTCAGTATTTTTTATATAATTAGTTTTATCCTCTTTATAATTACAACCATTTTTAATAATTGTATTAATATTTTCTTTAATAATTAGAATTATATTTGTTATTACATTTTTTTTAAGTGTTATTAGTAGGTTTAATATAATTGCTATTAAAATGTTAATGTTTATTTTGTATTTTGTCTTACTGTTATTGTTTGTATTTTTTATATAATAAATATTTGTATTATTCCTCTTGTTTTTATAAAGGCGGTCCCGCTGCCAGTCTCTCATTAAAGCATTCCTCTCCCTCTCAGGTGTTCTCTGCTCCGCTCCGGCTCAGAACGGCCTCGCTCCCCCCAGAGGCTCGTACTCCCCTCTCCCCCACATCCACCTGGGGAACGGCTTGGGCCCGTCGTGGCCCAGCGACCTCCCCAACTACAGCCTCCTGCCAGGGGACACTGCTCCTGTGAATGGGAACAGTGGACTGACCGGTCTGAACTCCAGAGGAACGTCCAGCGCTAAAGACTGCAGGAACTGGGTGGAGAGGACCAATCAGGTGATGCAAGGTATCAGAAGCCACTCAAATGCACAGACGCATGGTGTCAATGGAAGCTGCACAATTAGTGGAATAAAGGAAATATAATCGCAAACTATTTTAATAATTGAGGGTCTTCAGCCCCTTTTGCCCCTTTCACACCAACGCGCTTCAGGGCCGGTTCGGAGCTAGAGCCTGAAAAGCACAGTTTTTTCCTGTTCACACCGCAGCGGAGCCGCCTCTAAGCTCCGAAACCCGGTGCTTTCCAAGCACCAACATTTTTTCGGTCTAGAAGCAAGAACCGCATACGTCACGCTTACGTCGGAGGCGGGGGCAGGGGCGGGATCAACCTGAGCAATAACAGTTTATGGCGAGTACGGCAAATGAAAGTTGTAACAACAAGTAGCGCTGAGTCAGGCAACACTAACCAGGCTTCGTGGGATTCTGTTTATGTGTACCTTACTTTGACCATCCGTTCACTGTCATTGATCACTGGAGAGAGGCAGACGTGTTGTTTGGTATTATAGCAGCTATCGGATGGAATCAATACACGGGCTGCACAGGTTGTGCTGTCGGACTATCTCAAGTAGAATTATAATGAAAAATACGCCGGTAAAATGTGCCGGCTTGTGCCACTATAGGATAGCAACAAGTAGTCAAGATATTCAGTTTAGCTTTGGTTGCTATGCAACATCACCCATTTTATAGATGGATGGATGGATAGAGGGAGGGATGGATGGATGGAGGGAGGGAGGGAGGGAGGGAGGGATGGATAGATGGATGGAGGGAGGGATGGATGGATGGAGGGAGGGAGGGAGGGGGGGATGGATGGATGGGTGGAGAGATGGATGGATAGATAGATGGATGGATGGATAGGTGGAGGAATGGATGGGTGGATGGATAGATGGAGGGAGAGATGGATGGATGGATAGATAGATGGATGGATAGATGGATGGATGGAGACCTCCCTTTGGACTTTAAGAAAGAGGGAGGGAAATAACGTGACTTCACTTTCTCTCTGCAGTGTTTCCTCCTCAGAAGAACGGTCACCTGACCTCCCCCCCCGACCCTTCCTCCGTCCTCCCCCCTCCTCTCCCGTTGAAGTCACGTGAATTGATGCCCCGGGACTCCCCCTCTCCCCCCCCTCTCCTGCCCCCCCCACCGCTGGAGGACACCCCCTCAGACTGCCCCCCCCCTCCTCTGTCCCGCAGCGGCACAGCCAGGGTCAGCTTCAGGGAGCCAATCAGCAGCAGCTATTCTGAGGAGGTAGAGGAGGGGGTAGATGAGGAGGTGGAGGATCTGAGGGAGGAAGAGGAGGAGCAGCAGGAAGAAGAGGAGGAGGGGGGGGGCTTCGGGAGCCGGCTGCATCTGCAGAAGGGAATCCCCCCTCAGATGGATCTGCTGGGTGAGAGGAACCGCTAAGATAAATGATTAAACTGATGGTTTTATAAAAAGTTCAGCAAGACAAACTCAGAACAGCAAGGATCCTAAAAGCTAAATATGACTTGCATATTATTTGGGAGTCTTGTTCCTGTAATAAAGTGTGTATCAGAAACACTGACAGTCACACAATTAGGGAAAAAATGTCCCTGTTGAAACAAATAGTTTTTTATCCCACGGGCATAACGGCATTTAATACTGTTTGTTATCAGCACTTATATATAGTTATCCGTGTTAGACAGTATTTTATAGTATTTTGTAGCAGGTTTAGGATAGAGTGCCGCAGTGACGCGTCCTAACACCCGGAAGCAAACTCCTTCCGGTTCCTTCCACAAAAAGCAATGCAATCTCTCCGTAGGGTTTAGGAAAGCAGCTGGAACTAAGGTCTGTGGTTGAAACACATTGAAGAGACGGGTCACGTTTTGTTCAGCCGGATAATCTCCACATGTCTACCCTACTTTTATCATTTTCTAATCATAAATCTAGTCGCAAGAAGCAAAACGCTAACGTTATGCTATAAAGGAGCTACAGCAGGGTCGCTGCTTCAACGTCAGGCCGACTTCAGATCCATATTCAGACACACAGATTCTAGATGGAACGAGTTGAAGCGTTTCTTTGAACAGTCTGCAGGAGGCAGGGACTGGCTTTCAAGCAGAACAGAAACTAACTCAGAGGAGTGTTTACGTGTTCGGCGTAATGACGTACAACGGCCTCCACGACTTCTGTAGTCCTATTTAGCAACTTGGTAACAACCATCGTTTCTCAGACACGTCAACTCTTCAGAAATCCCCAGTGGGGTCCCTGCTGATGATTTAATGTCGTAGAACAAAACGTGATCCGTCTCTTCAATGCGTCTCAACCACAGACCTTAGTTCAGATACTTTCCTAAACCCTATGGAGAGATCCCATTGGCTCTGAGACGAGGGAACAGGAAGTGGTGAAATGCTGACTCACTTCTGGGTTTTAGGACGCTCTATTTATTATTATTTTATATATTTTTAATTTATTTTAGGTAACAAGTGGCAGTCTTTTTATCCTACATGCTATAAAATAAGTGAAGAACTTATATTACATTTAAAATCCTTCTTGTATTAAGAAAATAATTAATATATATTTGTGATACTTTCTTAAAAATCCTGAAAATGTGTAAAAATAACTTGCATTCTGACCAAGCGGAAATTACCTCTTGCTTTTATTTTAAGCACTGAAACAATTGTAACAATGTGTGATATTTGGCGATGTAAATGTTGATGGAAGTAGATTAGACTTTCGTAGGTCTCGACAATTAGTTGACTACATTTTCGTTATTTAAATGCTGTTTTCAGGCGTGTCAATTCTTTATAAAAAACTAAAAAGAGAGAGAATATATTTGGGTTTTGGACGTTTTAATGGATTATAATTCTGAAAATAAATATTTTTGGAAGTGATGATCAGAACTGACAATGGTAAAACATTTATCTCAGTGAAAGTGCAAAATAAAATAAATATTTAGTAACTTAATGGATTTTTATCACATTTTCTCGTACTCTCAGATGGATCGTCGTATCACCAGCGCAGTCAGCGGCGGGGCTGGAGCCGGACTCGTGTTCCCTCGGACCCCGACATCCACCCCAGGTCAGAGCGACGGCCCCGACGCCCTCGATCCTCCGAACGACCCCACCTCGAAGTCCTGGACTGGAGGGGTGAGAGAGGGGCGAGAGAGAGGGGCGAGAGAAGGAACTCCTCCTCTCTCACCCTGCAGTCGAGACACTACAAACACGAGGACTGCTCCACTTGCTCCTCCTCCTCCTCAGACTCCGAGGAGGAGGGCTTCTTCCTGGGGAAACCCATTCCTCTGCCCCCCCAGCTCCGAAAACAACCCCCCGAAGAGGAGTATAGTGGGCGAGAGGAGGGGGGGGAGAGGGAGGGGAGGGAGGTTCAGAGGGGGGGGGGGCTGAGAGGAAGCTTCAGGAGGAGGAGAGCTCACAGCCTCGGAGCTAAAGACAAAGATAAAAACTGTGCCATCTCCTAACGTCACAGATCTCACAACCACAGACCATACACTTCCATCATCCACAGACCATACACTTCCATCATCCACAGACCATACACTTCCATCATCCACAGACCATACACTCACATCATATACATATGTCCAACCATGAGCTCTATGAGCCCTTCCAATTCGGCTTCAGACAGCAACACAGCACTGAGAACGCCCTCATCAAGATCACCAACGATCTCCTCATTGCTGCTGACTCTGGCCGCCTCAGCATCCTCATCCTCCTGGACCTCTCTGCAGCGTTTGACACCATCTCTCACAACATCCTCCTTGGTGTCACAGCGCTGTCCTGGTTCACATCCTACCTCCATAGCAGGAAACAGTTTGTCTCCATCAACGACTCAAATTCACCCCCGGCCCCAGTCCACCACGGTGTACCCCAGGGCTCTGTGCTTGGCCCCCTCCTGTTCACCATTTACATGCTCCCCCTCGGCCAGATCATCCGACATCATGGACTCAATTTCCACTGCTACGCTGATGATACCCAACTGTATCTCAGCACCACTCCATCCTCCCAGCTCCCCCCTCAGTCTCTCATCAACTATCTCAAACTAAACAGCAGGAAAACAGAGCTCATGGTTGTGGCACCCAAGGCGCTGCTCCAGAAGGTTGGTGACTTCATCCTCGAGTTTGACGGCTGCTCCATCTCCCCATCTCCTGAAGCCCGCAACCTGGGTGTGATCCTCGACTCCACCCTCTCCTTCCACTCCCACGTCAGGTCTGTGACCAAATCGGCCTTTTTCCATCTAAGGAACATTGCCAGACACCGACCGTCACTCTCGGAGTCGGTTGCCGAAACCCTAGTCCATGCGTTTGTCACCTCCCGCTTGGACTACTGCAATGGTGTCCTGTTCGGGGTTCCCAACAAAACCCCGGACAGGCTCCAGTACGTCCAAAACTGTGCTGCTAGGGTACTCACAAATACAAAACCATGGCAACACATCACTCCCACCCTCATCCACCTCCACTGGTTGCCGGTCAAGTCCCGCATATCATTCAAAATCCTCCTCCTTACCTGCAAGTCCCTCCATGCCCATGCCCCCCAGTACCTATCGGACATCCTTCACCCACATGCCCCTCCCCGGAACCTGCGGTCTTCAGACTTTGGCCTGCTTACCACCCCCCGCACCAAACTGCGAACCTTCGGGGACAGAGCCTTCAGCGTGGCAGCCCCCACCCTCTGGAACGCTCTCCCTGCAGAGATCCGCAACATCGCCACACTGGACGCCTTCAAAAGGGCCCTCAAGACCCATCTGTTCACCAAGGCCTTTGGCCCCTAATCTATTTGTTGTTTTTGTCTGTCTGACTGCCTTTTCTTTTGTTATGTTTCTTTTGCCCTGTTCTTCCTTGTAAAGCGACCTTGGGTCCCATGAAAGGCGCTATATAAATCTAAGCTATTATTATTATTATCTTTCACAGACCATACACTTCCATCATTCACAGACCATACACTCACATCATTTCCTAATTTGGGATCAATACAGGATCTATCTAACGGCACACCAAAGTGAAATGATGGTGCAGAGAGAACTGAAGCCTCTCATCGCTCTGCATTCAGACGGTTCATGATGATACAAGACCTGCAGACTTTAATAACAAAGGTGGTCACACACACTACTTATCAAGAGGAAGCACAATACACCTCGGGCGAGTCGAGTCCTTTCATTTAACAGAATCACATAATGGCGGATTAGGGTCAGTGTAGGTGAAAAGAAATACAAAATGGAGTCGGGGGAGGGGGAATAATCCAAGAAAATACTCAACATTTCTGAGAAATATCTAATATTTTCCACGATTATTCAGACACAAATATACGAGAACCAGAAATGTACGAGAAAAAATATGACATACTTGAGATTTGAAGTAATACATTTATGAAAAGAAAACTCTGAATCTATGTGAGAATTGAAGTTATAATTATAAGACCAAAAAAAACAAATATTTCAGAACTCAAGTCATACATTTAAGACAGGGATGGGCAACTTTGATGGTGGTGGGGGCCACATAATTGATGTACTGGCCACCAGGGGGCCGCAGATTCATTTGGAACACACAAAAATTCCATGTGTTGTATGTAATTATTAACAAATATACTAAGTCTGACATCTTCATTGACATTTTACAATCAAAGGGAACATCCCCAATAAATGGGAACATCCTCTAATAAGCTCACTAAACAAATATCAGTTCACAGAAATGTTATTTCATTTGTACAAGTGGCATGTTTGTATTGAACAGGTTATTAAACAGTGGAATAAAGCTATTTTAAACTATTGGAAAGCACGGAAATTGTGTGTGTATTGAGATGAACCATTAGAGGACATAAACATGAAGTCATGAACACTAACCCAGACATTAGTTGTCTAACTTGAACCTAAAACACTTGTAGCCAGTCTCTGCATTCCCTTTATTCCACAATAAGGGGAATGTCAACACAGACACCCGTCAGCCCGCACTCTGCTGTTCCTCAGCGCCACTCCCCCTCCCTCCCGCTGAAATTATGAATGAAAAGCGTAGTAATCATAGATAACACGGCAGGGTCCGTGACAGTTTGTTTTCATCTAATTTCAAATAAACAAAGTCTTTTTAAGAATATTAAACTTTTTTTTGAACTCACATTTGAGATTTGAATCGAAGAAATTGATGAATTATCTGAGTTATGATGTTTCTATGTCACAGTGTCGACTCTTCTTCACCTTCAGAGTATCCAAGTGTATGAAACCTGTGAAAAGTGATGGTTATTGGAAATGTTTGAATTATTAAGAGAGGATGGACATTATGCAAACTCGCTCCTCCATCAAATTAATATGAAATATATCTTGTTTTTTATCCCAACTGTAACCACTTCTCTGTGCTCTTATGTGCTACTTTTATATATGTGACTGTAAATGACAGCGATGAACACTAACTGGCCAAATATTATGGGATGGAGTTTCACACAAAGGAGATTTAAAGTGAGCTCCTGAGTGTGCCGTTGAGTCCAGATAAAACCCTGCAGCGTTTGTCTTATATTGAAAAAACACTTATTTTTATAACCTTGGTGTCGGTCGCTGTTTTATTTCTGGTCAAAGACCAGATAATCTGTGTCGATGATTGTGAGAGACAACTTTATGGTGATATTAAATTTGTCTTAATTGTTTGTCGTGTAATTTATTCCACATTTAACACATAAACAAACAAGACCTTTGCAGTTTGACAATTACAGATCATGCTTTTCTGCTTTTCAAGTCAACATCTTTTTCTAGTTCGGGACCAAAAAATATATTTAACTTGGACTTTGAGAAACTGGAATGGACATCCTTTCACTAAGTAGTGAGGGAGCCCGACGCGAAGCATGCAGTTTGCTTTTCGGCCAAACTATACAATTAAATCGACCGGACTTCTTTGTGCAGATGTGAGCGTCCTTAACAACGGGCAATAAATCTCTTCAGCGGTCTGTTCTGGGTTAACAACGTGTCACGTGTTCTGAATTGACCAATCAGAATCGAGTATTCAACTAAACCATGTAATACAATCTGATATTCTGCAGGGGTTTTCAAAGTGTGGGAAGGTGAGTCTCCCCTCAGAGAACAAAAGAACAGCCGCGCTCCTCCTCCTAATTATTATTGCTATTATTGTTGTTGTTGCTATAATGCAGGGATATTCAATTGCATTTCAAAGAGGTCCAGTTAGAGAAAGCGCTGTCTCACTAAAAATCGTTCCATGTTGCCGCTCACATAAAGTTGGCTGAAGTGAACTAGATGTCACTAGGCTTGTTTGAGACACATTGCGGCTCGCCTCGAAAGTAGACGAGAGTAGCCGATCGCAGCCGGGGGAGGTGTCAAAAAGCTCGTCTTAAGTCGGACAGCTCGGACTCGGAGTCGGCTTGACTGGCTGGGTTTGCAATGGCGGAAATTCCATGTTACCCACTGTAGACAAAGGTGATCTCCATTGCTTTATATAGGTTTGTTAATTCAGTCATGATGAGGAACCACACCAGTGACTGGGTTCCAGCATTAGAAATGCTCCTCCCTCTTAATGTTTGCAAAACTGATAGGTGGACAGGCTACAAATGATCAGTCCTTCAGATCCGCACACATGAAGCTGAATGAGCATGAACTGAACAGACCTGCTGCTGTGTTAATTCTTTAGCTGCCACTTTAAGCTTTATGATGTGTACAACATGGATGTAATTTGATTTAATCTTGCCATTTTAAATGATGTATTCAATAAATAAGGTTAAACCAAATCATTACATTACAATAGATTTTATTTTAATGATTTGGTTTAACTTAAAGAGAAACTTTATTGTTATTGCACATATTACAGGTACTGAGACAACGAAATGCAGTTGAGCTTCTAACCAGGTGCAACAAGCAGCGAAGTGGAAAGTAATGTACACAATCTACAGAATAACATATAGAATGAATTGAATGATGAATAAACAGTGGGGTATGAATACACTAGATATCAGCCTGTGAGCAGTATGAACAGTGTGTATGAATATGCTAAGATATATAAAGTATGAAAACGGTAAGCAGTATAGTATCAAATATATAGATATTAATTTCATGATGATAAACATTGTGGAACAATGATGAAAAATGGGAATGGATGTGGCGACGTAAAACTGACACAAAACAACAACAAACTTTTGCCAGCCAATTGGAGAGTTTCATCAGCAGCACGTGGTAAAAACCACCAATGAGCGCTCAGCTCGAGATACCAGCGAGCCGTTTCCCATCAAGCATTTCGCTTCCGCAGCTCGTGGAGAGCAACTGCGCCAACTCGCCTCGCCTCGCTCTCAAGGCTGCGGGCGTCTTTGTCCCGCGAGATTTCAAAGTCTCATGTGGGCGAGCCTCCAGAGCAAGTCGGACAAAATGACTAACCATCATGCAACGCACTAGCAAGACGTTGATCGCAACTGCGCAGGTCTTGCTTGTCTCAAACAAGCCTACTGTTTCTCGTTGAAGCTCTCTGGCCACAAAGGGGGGGGGAGGAGGGTTGCGTCGAGTCACCTGAAATGACAGCTGTCAGAGGGGAGAGCAGATTTAAAAGGGTTAGCGGAGGCTATGATAGGCTTGTTGTGAGAATAGAGCGAAGTCATTGGTTAAGCTGGGGAGTGACGCACCGATCACTTATTGAGAGGAGTCGTGACATGGGGTCCTTCTCACTTCGGTTAAATGGATTCCTTGCGTCGGTTCCCTGCGACTAGTCCCTGCCACCAGGGAAGCATGGAGAGATGCAAGGAAACCACGAGAAGCGGGGAAATGAGTTTTCAGAGCAATGGGACGTCCTTTCCTCCGGAGCGTCACGTGAAGCGACGTCCGTTTGTGATGACGCTGCACAGCTGATCGTCTGACAGCAGCCAGCTCTGTCCCCGTTATTTCCACACACACCCCCGCCTCTGTTAGTACCCATTTACTGACACAAACATTTGTATCATCTGTTGTAGACCCAAATACATTAAATAAGAACTCATTCTCAAAAAAGATAAATGCCATTCTTAAAATATAGGCTAAACGAAAAAAGCGATCATGAAAATGATTTTTGACAGATATATCACATATTTGTAACTAAATGAAACATTAATTGAAACAAAACACGGTATAAACTGAGGAGTGAGTCCCGTGAGGTTCATGTGTTTTCTTCACTTCGCTGGGAAACGGCTCTCATGTCAAGAAGCATCAGATCAGTGCATGCGCTGCCTCGTCCAATCAGTGAGCGATACACAGTAAGGGGGCGGGGCGAGTGTCTGAGGATTTCATCGAAGGACTGGTGGTTCCTCGGTTATAGCTCCTCCATTATCGCTCCTCGTTCCTCCGGCAGAAATAAGGCCATTGGGACACTACTCAAGATGGCGCAGACAAATCAACTTCCGATGAGGCCGAGGAGCGAGGAAATGAAAAATAAGAGAAGTGAGAAGGGCCATTGACATAATAAATGAATGGTCTTCCTGGTTGAACTTGCGCTGAGCTTCATGTATTATTAAGGGAAATGTACAAGAAACGTATCTATTCTCTGAGATCACAAATAATACATCTCCAGAAGACAATGACATTTTTTCTGAGTGCAAATTCATACATTTACCAGAAAAAAAACAGAAAATATCGGACATTTTAAGACAAAAATGTACAAAAAAGTACATCCAAAAATATCTGAGAAAGTACGACATTTAAGAGAAAACATAGAAAATGTCTTAGATTTGTAGTCATACATTCACAAGAAATACATCTTATATATACACAGTTTCAGGTTTGGGTAAATAGAGTTAGAAAAGGAGAGGAAATACTTAGAAAGGGTTTTACAAATTAACATCTATTCATCAAAATTGGTTATTTTTGCTTCTTATTCATACTATATTTTTATAGTTGTAAAGATAATATATCTCACATCTTTGTATTAACATTATATACACACACACAACTCTTCATACCAGGGTACATACACATTATCATACGGCCATATTGCTGTAGTTCTTGGGCTAGAAAGAACTAAAATATATATATATACTTATACACAATGAAATACACTGTTTGTCCTAATTTCTTTCTTATTTATCATGTTATTTGTTATCATGGTGCCATATTTATATAGTCATAAACATGCAGGTGACCTCTGAACCCTGGAAGTGTTATCAGCAGGAACAAAGTCATGTGACCAGAAGCAGGTTATCTCCTTGTAGGAGAGTGAACGGACCAATCAGAGGGCGGGGGGCGGAGCTTAGGAGAAACGAATGAGTCAAACAGGTTTGTCTTGAGCTGAGAGTCCACTCACACACACATTCAAACACACTCCTACGCCGGGCAGCACAGTGTGTTCTACACTAGAAGGATCCACGGGGACTGAAACAGGTGAGTTTTTGTGACTGAACGTTCAAGATAAATCAGCTAGTACACCTTTAGACAGGCAGGCGTGTCAGGGCAGGCCAGGTGAGGCGTTCAAGTGCAATTAGGACGTTTCTTTGGTTGTTTACCTGCTTCCTTTTGTGTGTCTGCCTCCATGTTTGTCATTTACTCTGAAAGGCAGGACATGCTGGCACAGAAACGTTAAGAAACTAAATTAGAGGCTGTGTCTGTGTTGTGTGACTCACCTTTTTTTAGCCTGTTGTTACTTTTAATTGTGTGTGTGTGTGTGTGTGTGTGTGTGTGTGTGTGTGTGTGTGTGTGTGTGTGTGTGTGTGTGTGTGTGTGTGTGTGTGTGTGTGTGTGTGTGTGTGTGTGTGTGTGTGTGTGTGTGTGTGTGTGTGTGTGTGTGTGTGTGTGTGTGTGTGTGTGTGTGTGTGTGTGTGTGTGTGTGTGTGTGTGTGTGTGTGTGTGTGTGTGTGTGTGTGTCTTGAGGGCAGGTATAAGGAGAGTCTCTATCAGCTAGAGTTTGGCTCAGACTGGAATGGGAAATATGTGGAGAATGTGACTGGCATATGCTGACTTTTTCTAACACACACAGACATTAAAACACACACTTTCAAATCAAGTTCATCGTGGCGACCTTCGCATTTCAAAGAGGGATGCCGAGCTGAACTTGGTCGTTGTGACTTTAGAAAGAGGGGGAGGACGTCCTTAGATTTCTAGTAATTCAAATAGTAATACAGCAGTGTGGAAATACTTTGTTATGAGTAAAAGTACTGCATTTATTTGAAGTAAAAGTAAACCTAAGTGTACCTAAATAACAGCTGGACAGTATATATATTCTATATCGATATTGTCACATCGTATTTATCGTCTCACATGTTCTGATATTGAATTATTGCATTAGCAGCTTCCTGGTTTTAGAAGCTGCGTTACAGGAAACTGATGTCCTTTTCTGAATGCACCAAAGGACATCTTATTATTGCCTTTAATCACAGTACTTATGGATCAAACATTACATTGATTTGATATTGATGTATTTGGTTAAAACTAGGGCCGGGACTTTAACGTGTTAATTAAGATTAATTAATTACACAAAAATTAACGCGTTAAAAAAATTAACGCATTTTAATCGTACTTATTTTTGCACAGCGGAACGTTTCTCACTGGATGAGTTTCAGGCGTACCGATTATACTGGAGCACCAACTAACGTTCATGACTTCAGCATGGGACTTCAAACAACAACAAACCACGGGGAACAATAGTCAAACATGAACGAACAAGCTGATGAGACCGCTGTGGTCGGCCCCGTGGATGGGACACTTTGTTTTAAAAAACGGACGGATGGAAGCGTCGATAAGATAAGAGCACGGTTGTGTGCAAATTATGCAAAAAGGAATGTGCATATCACCGCAGCACATCAAGCCTAAAGTATCACCTAAATGCAAAGCATGTAGCAGCTAGCGTGGACGTTAGCCCGACTCCGAGTGCAAGGAACCACACCCTGACCCAACCCACACTCAACCAGATGACTGGTTTCAGGGCCAGGATAAGTGAGTCCACGTCTGAGAGAATAACCAGCTCCCTGGCTCACTGGATTGTCACTGGGCTCGACATTAAGGACTGCCCGATGGCCCGGGGCCATCTATCAATCAATCAATGTTTATTTATATAGCCCAATATCACAAATGTTACATTTGTCTCAGTGGTCTTCACAGTGTGTACAGAATATCAGTATGACAATACGACACCCTCTGTCCTTAGACCCTCTGTCCTTAGACCCTCTGTCCTTAGACCCTCACATCGTACAAGGAAAAACTTCCAAAGAAAACCCAGTTTAAAGGGAAAAATGGGAGAAACCTCAGGGAGAGCAACAGAGGAGGGATCCCTCTCCCAGGACGGACAGACGTGCAATAGATGCCGTGTGTAAATTGAAAAGATAATACATTTGCAACATAGGTAGTCCAAATGTTTGGAAATGCATGTGTGTATAATAGGAAGATGAATCCACGAGGATATCCATCCAGGACCGATGATCCAGGACCACAGCCACGACTCAAGATCCAGGGCTCGCGATGCAGGACACAGGACCGCAGGATCATCCATGACTCCGGATCCCGGCGTATATAGACACCAAAAAGAAAGACATTTGGGGAAGCTGGGTTAATGGGAACATGAGAGTACACAGGTATAGACAGAGAGAAGGAAGAAGTAAGATGTCCCCCGACAAACTAAGCCTATATCAGCAAAACTAGGGGCTGAATCTAATCAGCCCTAACTATAAGCTTTATCAAAAAGGAAGGTCTTAAGCGCACTCTTAAAAACGGATAGGGTGTCTGCCGCCCGAACACAAACTGGAAGCTGATTCCACAAATGTGGAGCTTGATAAGAAAAGGCTCTGGCTCCCATTGTACTTTTAGAGACTCTAGGAACAACCAACAACCCTGCATTCTTGGAACGCAATGCCCTAGTAGGACAGTAGGGTATAATGAATTCTTTAAGGTAAGATGGCGCCTGCCCATTAAGGGCTTTGTAGGCGAGAAGAAGAATTTTAAATTCTATCCTGTGTTCTATAGGGAGCCAGTGTAAGGCAGCCAGAACAGGAGTAATGTGGTCCCTTTTCCTAACTCTGGTTAGTACACGAGCCGCAGCATTTTGAATCAGCTGAAGCGACTTGATTGACTTCTTGGTACTCCCTGATAATAAGGAGTTACAATAATCCAGCCCTGAAGTAACAAATGCATGGACTAGTTTCTCTGCATCGTTTTGAGGCAAGATATGCCTGATCTTTGCGATGTTACGTAGATGGAAGTAGGCGGTCCTTGAAATTGATTTTATGTGGGCGTTAAAGGATAAATCCTGATCAAATATAACACCAAGATTCCTTACAGTCTCACTGGAGGCCAAATTAATGCCATCCATAGTTAGTATATCTTTAGATAATTTGTTTCGTAGATTCTTCGGGCCAAGTACAATAACTTCAGTTTTGGTCGTGTTTAACATCAAAAAGTGTAAGGTCATCCACGTTTTTAAGTCCTTAAGGCAGTCTTGAATTTTATTTAGATGATTAATTTCATCAGGCTTGATTGATAAATATAGTTGAGTATCATCCGCATAACAATGAAAGTTTACAGAATGATTCCTTATAATATTGCCTAACGGAAGCATATATAATGTGAACAAAATAGGTCCGAGCACTGAGCCCTGTCTAGTATTTAGCTCGGGCAATGAAGCCTCACCTGCTGGTGGCCCGATCGGGCAATCTATTATGCCAGTATCATGCAGCTCGCGGATCCAGTAATGAGTGACCCGACAGTAAAACTAAACATATCTATAACTAGTTACGGTAGTTTGAGAGGTAATTAAAATAGCTACGTGTGATATTCTAACCTGAAGTGTGTGTTTTGTTCCGCTCACCGCTGCATGTGGTTATGCAGAGCTGCGTGTCGAGTCTCGAGTCGTCAGCAGCTGATCTCTCTCTCCCGTCAGATTAGACTTCACTCGCGTTTATGTCCATATCGATCAGATCCAGCTAGTTATAGCTAATGATATGACTACCTGCTTATTAAAAGACAACTACACAATAAGTGTCGCTATGCAACTGGATGAGGCCGCAAAGTATAGCGCAGCATTATGCATTTGTTTACATGCCCACCGGAACCCCGAGGCATTACCAACAGATCAACGCACAATCAACCCATCCAGGACATCTCTTTCTCCACATTAAGTGTTAAGGCCCTGACACACCAAGCAGTCACCAGAGGACTAGCCGACGCTGAAGTCGGCTGTTGCCTGGCCGTGTTCTCCTGCGTTTTGGCCATGTGTCGCACGGGAACACACCGCACCGACTTCAGTGCGTGAGTGGCAATAACTCTCCTTACCAGCAGGCGGCGGTAGTGTGTATTCGTCATTCAAAAGAGGCAACAACCGGAAGACAGAGAAGAAGAAGAGTATCTTTTCTCCGTAATATCATACAGAGCTGGCCTCTCCTGGATCAAGGTGATGAGCAGGTCTTCGTTTGCATCATTCCAGATCGCCATGATGAGATGAAAATGAATAGCAGTCTGTGTGTGCCTTCTTAAATCGTTTGTTTACGTCCCTCACTTCCGCTTCGCTTCTCATGCACTGATTCACTAGCTGAACAGCCAATCAGAGTGATTATTTGGTCCGACTGCCAGACCCGATGCATGGCCGATTCAACATGTTGAATCGGCCATGCATCGGGTCTGGCAGTCCAAATAAGGCGTGTCATGGTCGACGGTGCGGGACACACCAACCTGACTACGGCGCCGCGAATGCCCGACAGCCTCTGACGGCCTCTGACTCCCAAAATCGGGTTGGTGTGTCAGGGCCTTTAGACATTAGAGTTGACTATTCTATTCTGTCACATAAGTGGCGCAACTTAAGCGGTATTGCTCTAAAGGGAAATTATTTTGACCGAAGATATTTAGATTTGCCGGCTAACAGGAACTCTGACGTGTGCTTCGCGGATGCGCTCGGCTCCTCTCGACTGCTGCTCGGGTCTGCTCGGTCAGCTTCCGGATGAGGAGGCATTCGTTCGACCAACTTACAGTAGTTAACATTACACACATTTTTAACAGGGGCCATAATAGTGTAAATAATGTTTGTTTTGGCAGTTATAACTGAATGTAATGTTTTCTACTTTTTTCCATCTGGGAAGGCATTTGCCTTCATCAGATGGAAAGTGTTTTGACCAACAACTTAAGTGTTTCTTATAGCTATGCAGGAAGCGAGCAAACACAAACAAGAACAAACAAACAAGTGAAATGAAGAATACAATTGAAATTGTACAATATCATATTGTGGTGGTTCATCTTATAATTCAGTCTAGAGAATGCACCAGACAGCATCTAAGACCTGCACAAATCTAAATGTTCTAGGGGGACGGAGGCCCCCCAAACCCTTCGTGCCATTTCGTCCGCGTGCATTTTTCAGGGCAATCTCTAATGGGCTCAGGGCCATCTGTAAATTAGCTTAGATGGCCCACAGGGCCATCTCCCAAAATCCTTAATGTCATGCACTTGGACTGTAGACCACTTGGAGTAAAATCCATGTGAAAATGGCTTCTCACTGTTCTCAGGTCAAATATGTATATTTGATTAAAAATGCGATTAATTTCGATTAATTAATTGCAAATCCTCTAATTAATTAGATAAAAAAATGTAATCGAGTCCCGGCTCTAGTTAAAACATATTGAAATGTAAATGTACTTATTATTCACAGGGCCCATTTCACAGTTATATATATATATATATATATATATATATATATATATATATATATATATATAATTGTTCATCTTTTTTATTTTGTAATTCAGTATAGGGATCTAACTTTAACTTTCGGGTATGGTAATCCATCAAGTTTTTATTTAAATACATTTTGAAATTAATAATTGGATCCTGCAAAGTAACCATTGTTGTTGAATAAATGTGCTGAAGTCAAATGTACATTTAAATGTGAGTGGAGTAGACGTAACATAGGGAAGCATAACATGGAAATACTCAAATACAAGTTCCTCAAATGTTTAATTAAGTAGCTTAAAGTACTTTAGTAAATGTACTTAGTTACTTTATTGTGATTGTAGTTCAGGAAGAAGCTGCTGCAAGCCCAGGCAACTGTCTGCTGTATTTAAACGTGTGTGTGTGTGTGTGTGTGTGTGTGTGTGTGTGTGTGTGTGTGTGTGTGTGTGTGTGTGTGTGTGTGTGTGTGTGTGTGTGTGTGTGTGTGTGTGTGTGTGTGTGTGTGTGTGTGTGTGTGTGTGTGTGTGTGTGTGTGTGTGTGTGTGTGTGTGTGTGTGTGTTGCCTCTAGACCAGTGTTTCCCAACTGTGTGCCAAAGATCGTAGAGGGGCGCCAGGCCTCAGATGATTTGAGGCCAAATATCATATTTAGACTTTAAAAAAAAAATGTTTTACATATAATTGTAACGCAATACATGATTGTCACTAAAAGCCTTGTCTCTTCATTACAATAAAAAATAATTGATTGATTCGTTTTAATAAAAATTCAAGTTAGTAGCTATTAAAGGCATAAAAAGACAGAAATGTATAATTCTTTCTTTAATAGAAATGTTCCTTCTGTGCGTAAAGTGTCCAAACCAGGCTTTTCTGGATAAGCGCATTTTTAAAACATGGCCATTGTCCATGCCGGTTTCAGTTGGATTATTTGTCACAGTTGCTCAGATCAGATCGGTCTCCTACATTTTGTAGATTATTTACCATTTTTTTTAATCCACATAAACACATCGGCAAAATCCGGCTTACTTTGAGCGTGTTTTAAACAGTTTAATCCCTTTGTGAATTGTTTCAACTTGCGCCGTCCTTTAATTTCTTCATTCAGCGGGAATCCAAATGAATTAATCCTAACCATCAAAGTCGCTCCAATAGTGTGTAAAAAGGTTTGGAACCCCTGCTCTAGACGATACACAATAGGCGCATTCACGCCGCAGTACTTTCCACACTTAGGTTCATGAGAATTTAGTTCATGAGAACTCTTTTGTCGCGTTCACACCAAGAAGAGCCGGTACTAAAATTAGTTCATGAGAACCTTTTCCGTCCCTGTAAGAGAGCAGGGACTTTCGTGGGAGAAAAAGGTTCCTGTGTCTGATTGGCTGGGCGGATTGCAAACCACACTCCCTAAAACTCCCAAAAAGTTTGGTGAAGCCGCCATTTTATTATCCCCGCATTAGCATTATTAGCATTAGCCCAGCGCAGAAACGAAGAGAGACTAACTTATGGCAACACAAAATAAAACATGGGAGCGGTGGAGATGAGGAGGTGTCGGCGTTCTGGCGATCTACTCGGAAGCCAGTCCCCAACTCCGGAGACTTCCGGCCGGGGACTTTGGGCGGCAGTATACGCCGTGAAGTGGTTTTGCCATAGATATATATAAACTAGAGCTGGGACTCGATTAAAAACATTAATCTAATTAATAAGAGGCTTTGTAATTAATTAATCGAAATTAATCGCATTTTTAATCAAATATACATATCTGACCTGAGAACAGTGAGAAGCCATTTTCACATGGATTTGACTCCAAGTGGTCGACAGTCGAGTGCAATCCAGTGAGCCAGGGAGCTGGTTATTCTCTCAGACGTGGACTCACTTATCCTGGCCCTGAAACCAGTCATCTGGCTGAGTGTGGGTTGGGTCAGGGTGTGGTTCCTTGCACTCGTAGTCGGGCTAACGTCCACGCTAGCTGCTACATGCTTTGCATTTAGGTGATACTTTAGGCTTGATGTGCTGCGGTGATATGCAAATTCTTTTTTGCATAATTTGCAAAATGTCCCATCCACGGGGCCGACCAAAGCGGTCTCATCAGCTTGTTCATGTTTGACTATTGTTCCCCGTGGTTTGTTGTTGTTTGAAGTCCCATGCTGAAGTCATGAACGTTAGTTGGTGCTCCAGTATAATCGGTACGCCTGAAACTCAACCAGTGAGAAACGTTCCGCTGTGCGATTAAAGTGCGTTAATTTTTGTGTAATTAATTAATCTTAATTAACGTGTTAAAGTCCCGGCCCTAATATAAACACTAGATGACTCACCCGCGCTGCTGGCCAATGGAGACCGAGTTCATGAGAACTAAAGAGTTCTCATGAACCTTTTGTGGGAAAAGTACTACGGTGTGAATGCGCCCAATAGCTTGTTGACAGCTGTCCAGAAACACACACACACACACACACACACACACACACACACACACACACACACTTGTGCCTTCTCCTGCTTGCTGTGTTACTCTTTGTGTATGTGTGTGTGTATGATGGAGAGTAATTGTTTGAGAGCAGCTGATTGGCTGCAGGGTGTTTGGCTGGAGGTGTTTGCTGTTGGTGTTAAAGGTCTTCTAAAGAGTCTCATGGGACCCTTCTCTTTGGTACGCACATTTTATTTATTCATTACTTTAGTCAGAGAGAATGTGAAATAAAGTGTGGACTATTGAGACGTCTGAATTTACACTTGTTATATTGCTTTCGATCAAAGTGTCGGCTAAATAGTTTGAAACGAAACGCTGTAAAGGTTATAATGACGTGTCCAGTTTCTAGACATGCATAATGTTCTACCTCTGTCCCAGCAGAGACTTCATTTACAAAATTGTTATTAAAACTGCATCAGAAGGGTTTTTACTTTTGACATTCTCAGACATGATACAATCTGATTATATTGACATGTGTTGCCCAAGTAAACAAGAGCACATTGAAGTCAATATGTCTGTGTGCATGTGGTACGCAGTGCTTATGACCGTGCATGTTTGTCTCTGTGTGTTTGCTTCTAGCTATTTGGGATTAGCAGAAACGTAGCGTTGACTTTGAACAGGAAGTCGTTTTTAAATGTTCCTATATGGAGACAGTGGGTTTGTTTTATACAGCCAGTGTTAAACAAAGTATAACACTGTTCACTTCAAGTTCCTGATCAAGTCGATGCAAAAACAAATATGCAAACAATGCATGTTTCCTCTAAAGGTTTGGAACGCAGAATGATTTTTCCCTCCTCTATAAACAAGGCAGGAATGTCTTTTTATATCCGGGACAATCTGCACAAAATGCCTGGACATGTCTGAGCGTAAATAAAATATCAAACAATGCATGTTAGCCTTGATATGTTCAGGTGTCCTAACTTCAAACCAGTGTCCTTTCCACCGGTAGAAACCTGTCTGAAATGCTCCTAACGTACGATAACAAACTCCCAGCTGCTCTTAAGAAAGGACTTCCTAATTAGCACTATGCTAGCTGGATGCTATTGCTAACATTTGCTAGTTTATTTTTGCCTTAACAACATATTCTACGCAGTAATATTTGGTGACGTGCTCAACATAAACTGCCCTTTTTATCTGTATTTTGAACCAAGAGGATTATAGCTGCATTATGATGAAAAAAAAACCTCAGTTAAAATGACTTCAATTGAGCTTTTAAAGTATATAGTGAAGTAAAATCCATTTGTAGGCTGCGTTCAAAACCACTCCTTGTATTGCAGCAGCCCTCGCAAAGTACACACTGTATGCAGTACACACTGTATGCAGTACGCAGTATGCATACAATTTAGGCGTACTTGAACTTTGAGCCTCTTGCTCATTTACCCGCTGGTCGTGGGTCAGCACGGCCAGAGAAGTATATGTTCTGCAGAGTTTGAATGTGGCCGGTTGCAGTGGAACGTCCTGGGTTTTTTGCGTACTGCTTTTGACATGCAGTGCTAGTTATTGGGACATACTTAAAGAGGCCCTATTGGGCTTTCCCTTTCCTGTAGTGGGTTGTTTAGGTTTTGGTGCATGTAAATGGTCCCCCCCCCCCCCCCCTGAAAAGCCCTTTATTTCTCCTTTGTTTACTTCCGGAACATCAGAATGTTACACCAGTGCTTCTATTGGCTAGCCGTGCAACACCTTGTACGTGATAGGCTAAGGGGCGGGACATCTCTAAGTGGTTGACCAATCGGAGCAGACTGGGCTCTGGTTTCAGACAGAGGGTGAAAAGAGGTGCTGCAGCACAGGGAGTGTGAGAGAAATAAAGAGCTTTTTGAGCATGGAGACATGTCCCAGTAGAGACACTACATACTGATATACACCTGAACATCAGCAGGAGAGGACTCTTTAAAGTAGAGACACTACATACTGATATACACCTGAACATCAGCAGGAGAGGACTCTTTAAAGTAGAGACACTACATACTGATATACACCTGAACATCAGCAGGAGAGGACTCTTTAAAGTAGAGACACTACATACTGATATACACCTGAACATCAGCAGGAGAGGACTCTTTAAAGTAGAGACACTACATACTGATATACACCTGAACATCAGCAGGAGAGGACTCTTTAAAGTAGAGACACTACATACTGATATACACCTGAACATCTGCAGGAGAGGACTCTTTAAAGTAGAGACACTACAAACTGATATACACCTGAACATCAGCAGGAGAGGACTCTTTAAAGTAGAGACACTACATACTGATATACACCTGAACATCAGCAGGAGAGGACTCTTTAAAGTAGAGACACTACATACTGATATACACCTGAACATCAGCAGGAGAGGACTCTTTAAAGTAGAGACACTACATACTGATATACACCTGAACATCAGCAGGATATGTATTCATCCTCGTGACTGATGTGTCTTTTTTCCACAGGAACTAGATTCCCTCTGAGATGCGGGGATTATAGATCTTCAGAGATGGAGCGCAGCTGATCCGCCGCACACATTCAGCTTCAGCAGAACCTGGATTTATTTCAAGGACAGATAGGACTTTTAAACAAGATGCCTCTGGAGACGCTCCAACAGCAGCTGAAGAGGACGGCTCTAGCGGGGACCCCCCCCCGCCTGAGGCCGAAGGGGCCGGTGGGACCCGACTTCTACCGGCAGCTGAGGGCCGTGGCGGCGGGGCCGAGGCAGAGCGCCGTGGAGAGGCTGGAGGCCGACAAGGCCAAGTACGTGAAGAGTCAGGGGGCTCTGAGTAAACCGCAGCCTCTGGAGGAGAGGAAGTGGCCCCTGGAGGTCCTGGAGCTGAGGAACGGGCCCCTGGAGATGAAGAAGGGGCCCCTGGAGGTGAGGAAGGGGCCTCTTGAAATAAAGAACGGGCCTCTTGGGCTGAGGAAGGGTCCCCTGGTGCTGAGGAAATGGCCTCTGGAGGTCCTGGAGCTGAGGAAGGGGCCTCTTGAGATGAAGAACGGGCCCCTGGAGGTGAGGAAGGGGCCCCTGGAGGTGAGGAAAGGGCCTCTTGAGATGAAGAACGGGCCCCTGGAGGTGAGGAAGGGGCCCCTGGAGGTGAGGAACGGGCCCCTGGAGGTGAGGAACGGGCCCCTGGAGGTGAGGAAGGGGCCCCTGGAGGTGAGGAACGGGCCCCTGATGAGCTCTGCGGTGATGAGGCCCACCAGGAAGACGAACACTAAGCCGGGGGGGGCGCAGCTGGACCTGCAGCACCTCAGCAACCTGATCAGTGTCAGTGAGGGGGGGGCGCTCTGTGAGGAGAGGGCACCGGCTGGAACCGCTGACTCAACACAACAACGTGAGTGTTTTTGTTTTATTTATTTGTTTAAATTAAGTTTCTTTTAAAAAATTTATTGACTTTTTTTGCTTTTTGCTTTTCTTCTGTTTTTATAATCTTTTACACTTTTATTTTATTAAAGCTTTTTATACTCGCTTTAGATAAAAGCGTCAGCTAAATGCAGTGTAATGTTTATAGTGCATTTCATTTTTGGTTGCACGATTTTAAAAGCATAATTTCCCTGCTCCTTTAACTCACCATCCCCTCCCCCTCTCGCCCCCTCCCCCCTCTCGCCCCCTCCCCCTCTCGCCCCCTCTTGCAGGCCCGCAGCAGCAGAAGGAGCGTCCGTGCCCCCCCCCCTCGCCCCGACTGGTCCAGTCCGGCTAAAATCAGATTAAAAACCTTGGTATCGACCCTTATGGAGGATCCTGGTTCTCCTCCGGCTGCAGGGACGGTGCGCAGGGTGGACGTCCTGCCTCCTGCCTGCAGACCCCCCCACTACATGCTCCAGCCCCTGCAGCCCCTCCCTCTTCACCCCCAGTCTCCCCTCCACCCAGGCCCCTCCCACCTGCGTCTCTTCCACACCAGAACCAATCCCCGGGCCTCGCCTCTGAAACCCGTCGTCGCTGCATATAAACCTGAATGTCCTGCTGGTAAAAACCCCTCCTCCTCCTTCCCCACCTCCCTCCCCCCCCCTCCCTCCCTGCTTCCCCGCCCCCCTCCCCCGCCATCACCCTCCTCTCCTCCTCCAGCTCCAGGAAGCGCCGCTCCCTCGCCCGCTCCAAATCGGACCTGAGTGACCGCTGCTCCATGGAACGTTTCTTCAACCTGTGCGGCGTCGACCCGTCCGACCTGCAGCTCGCCGGCTCCTGCTCCGACATCGTGTCCCTGGCTCGGTTCCGCAGCGTCAGCGCTCCGGGGTCCGAGTGTACCGGTGAGGAAGAAGAGGAGGTGGAGGAGGAAGAGGAGGAGGCTGGGAACGCCGCAGCGAGAGTTCCTTATGGAGTTTCTGTCATCGAGAAGAACGCCAGAGTCATCAAGTGGCTGTACGGACTCCGACAGGCCAAAGACACCAAGAGCACCAACCTATAGCATCTAAAGACTGCTTCAGTACGGATCCATCCAACGGTTATTTGTTCTTTAGTATGTATGTCAACAAATTGTGCCAAATGTGCATTCCCAGTTTCTCCAAGACTTGAATTGAGCAAAAGGACCAATTTGTTGCACAGGTTGCAACCAGATAATATGTTCAATGTCAATTCATCTGCACGTTCTTTTGTAGATAAATATAAATGTCGGAAAATACTGAAAAGTGTCTTTGGCAGTTCCTCCAACATCATTTTGACCATCAGTTAATCTGCAGGTCATTCTCTAGATTAATATAACATCAGGGAATACAGGGGGAATGTCCGGGGTCGTTCCTCCAAGGCTTTGAATGTGCAAAAAAAAAACGGTTAACTAATGGTCTTAAACTGGGCTGCAACTACTTCCAGAAATAATCTGCAGGTTATGTTCTTCATTAATATGAACATCAGAGAATAGTAAAAAAAAAAAATTCCAGTTTGATGCATTCTGTGAAAAAGGGCTGCAACCAAGGATTCTTCTCGACCACTTAAGAGGTTGATTATTTCTCGATTTATTGTTTGATATGTCACAATTTCTAGAAGCCTTTTAAATGAACAATGAACGGCACAGTGGTAAATGGTCTTAAATAGGCCGGTAATTAGGAATTATTATCCAGTTTAAATGATTAATCGATTGGGTTATAAAATGTCAAACCTCCTAGTTTTCCAAAGTCGTGAAATGTCTAGTTTTGTCCGTTCAAAACCCAACGAGAAAAGCAGATCATCTCCACATGTTCAGTAATCAGTTACCCTGGCAGTTTGACTTGTTGACTCAGTTTTGCAGCCAGTGAGATTTAAAACGAAAGTATAAATGTCATAATGAAACTGATAGTAATTCACGTCCATTTGTTTTTTTATTGACAAAAAGATTTTATCTTTATTTTGGAAATTTAAGTTTGATGGACAGCGAAAGTCTTCAATATTTCTTTGTTAATTTGTCTTTTTTAAATGCTTTTTCTTTGTGGAAGTCCCTCTGTGGTCCGTGAATGAACGGCATTAAAGATTGTACAGTGAACGCATCTTGTTTGACACGGTGTTTTATGTTAAAGGAACCTTTTTTGCTCTCTGGGTGTTCCCTCTCCTGTAGTGTGTTCTATAGGTTTGTGTGCAAGTAAATGGTCTGCAAAGGCTAAAATCCCTGTGTTGCCTCGTAAAAGAACACTCCCTGCCTAAAACGCCTCCATTGGACTCCTTTGTTCACTTCTGGAACATAGCGACATCACTGTTACACTCGCGCTTCTATGGGCTAGCGCTCCATCATATCGTATGTGATAGGCTAAGGGGCGGGACATCTCTAAGCCGTTGACCTGACCAATCACAACAGAGCCAGCCAGCTAACCAATCATAGCAGACTGGGCTCTGGTTTTAGACAGAGGGTGAAAAGAGGTGCTGCAGCACAGGCAGTGTGAGAACAATAAAGAGCTTTTTGAACATCAGCAGGAGAGGACTCTTTAAAGTAGAGACGCTACATACTGATATACACCTGAACATCAGCAGGAGAGGACTCTTTAAAGTAGAGACACTACATACTGATATACACCTGACATCAGCAGCAGAGGACTCTTTAAAGTAGAGACACTACATACTGATATACACCTGAACATCAGCAGGAGAGGACTCTTTAAAGTAGAGACACTACATACTGACATACACCTGAACATCAGCAGGAGAGGACCTTTAAAGTAGAGACACTACATACTGATATACACCTGAACATCAGCAGGATTAAAGTACTTTAGTAAATGTACTTAGTTACTTTATTGTGATTGTAGTTCAGGAAGAAGCTGCTGCAAGCCCAGGCAACTGTCTGCTGTATTTAAACGTGTGTGTGTGTGTGTGTGGTGTGTGTGTGTGTGTGTGTGTGTGTGTGTGTGTGTGTGTGTGTGTGTGTGTGTGTTGTGTGGGTGTTGTGTGTGTGTGTGTGTGTTGTGTGTGTGTGTGTGTGGTGTGTGTGTGTGTGTGTGTTGTGTGTGTGTGTGTGTGTGTGTGTGTGTGTGTGTGTGTGTTGCCTCTAGACCAGTGTTTCCCAACTGTGTGCCAAAGATCGTAGAGGGGCGCCAGGCCTCAGATGATTTGAGGCCAAATATCATATTTAGACTTTAAAAAAAAAAATGTTTTACATATAATTGTAACGCAATACATGATTGTCACTAAAAGCCTTGTCTCTTCATTACAATAAAAAATAATTGATTGATTCGTTTTAATAAAAATTCAAGTTAGTAGCTATTAAAGGCATAAAAAGACAGAAATGTATAATTCTTTCTTTAATAGAAATGTTCCTTCTGTGCGTAAAGTGTCCAAACCAGGCTTTTCTGGATAAGCGCATTTTTAAAACATGGCCATTGTCCATGCCGGTTTCAGTTGGATTATTTGTCACAGTTGCTCAGATCAGATCGGTCTCCTACATTTTGTAGATTATTTACCATTTTTTTTAATCCACATAAACACATCGGCAAAATCCGGCTTACTTTGAGCGTGTTTTAAACAGTTTAATCCCTTTGTGAATTGTTTCAACTTGCGCCGTCCTTTAATTTCTTCATTCAGCGGGAATCCAAATGAATTAATCCTAACCATCAAAGTCGCTCCAATAGTGTGTAAAAAGGTTTGGAACCCCTGCTCTAGACGATACACAATAGGCGCATTCACGCCGCAGTACTTTCCACACTTAGGTTCATGAGAATTTAGTTCATGAGAACTCTTTTGTCGCGTTCACACCAAGAAGAGCCGGTACTAAAATTAGTTCATGAGAACCTTTTCCGTCCCTGTAAGAGAGCAGGGACTTTCGTGGGAGAAAAAGGTTCCTGTGTCTGATTGGCTGGGCGGATTGCAAACCACACTCCCTAAAACTCCCAAAAAGTTTGGTGAAGCCGCCATTTTATTATCCCCGCATTAGCATTATTAGCATTAGCCCAGCGCAGAAACGAAGAGAGACTAACTTATGGCAACACAAAATAAAACATGGGAGCGGTGGAGATGAGGAGGTGTCGGCGTTCTGGCGATCTACTCGGAAGCCAGTCCCCAACTCCGGAGACTTCCGGCCGGGGACTTTGGGCGGCAGTATACGCCGTGAAGTGGTTTTTGCCATAGATATATATAAACTAGAGCTGGGACTCGATTTAAAAACATTAATCTAATTAATAAGAGGCTTTGTAATTAATTAATCGAAATTAATCGCATTTTTAATCAAATATACATATCTGACCTGAGAACAGTGAGAAGCCATTTTCACATGGATTTGACTCCAAGTGGTCGACAGTCGAGTGCAATCCAGTGAGCCAGGGAGCTGGTTATTCTCTCAGACGTGGACTCACTTATCCTGGCCCTGAAACCAGTCATCTGGCTGAGTGTGGGTTGGGTCAGGGTGTGGTTCCTTGCACTCGTAGTCGGGCTAACGTCCACGCTAGCTGCTACATGCTTTGCATTTAGGTGATACTTTAGGCTTGATGTGCTGCGGTGATATGCAAATTCTTTTTTTGCATAATTTGCAAAATGTCCCATCCACGGGGCCGACCAAAGCGGTCTCATCAGCTTGTTCATGTTTGACTATTGTTCCCCGTGGTTTGTTGTTGTTTGAAGTCCCATGCTGAAGTTCATGAACGTTAGTTGGTGCTCCAGTATAATCGGTACGCCTGAAACTCAACCAGTGAGAAACGTCCGCTGTGCGATTAAAGTGCGTTAATTTTTGTGTAATTAATTAATCTTAATTAACGTGTTAAAGTCCCGGCCCTAATATAAACACTAGATGACTCACCCGCGCTGCTGGCCAATGGAGACCGAGTTCATGAGAACTAAAGAGTTCTCATGAACCTTTTGTGGGAAAAGTACTACGGTGTGAATGCGCCCAATAGCTTGTTGACAGCTGTCCAGAAACACACACACACACACACACACACACACACACACACACACACACACACACTTGTGCCTTCTCCTGCTTGCTGTGTTACTCTTTGTGTATGTGTGTGTATGATGGAGAGTAATTGTTTGAGAGCAGCTGATTGGCTGCAGGGTGTTTGGCTGGAGGTGTTTTGCTGTTGGTGTTAAAGGTCTTCTAAAGAGTCTCATGGGACCCTTCTCTTTGGTACGCACATTTTATTTATTCATTACTTTAGTCAGAGAGAATGTGAAATAAAGTGTGGACTATTGAGACGTCTGAATTTACACTGTTATATTGCTTTCGATCAAAGTGTCGGCTAAATAGTTTGAACGAAACGCTGTAAAGGTTATAATGACGTGTCCAGTTTCTAGACATGCATAATGTTCTACCTCTGTCCCAGCAGAGACTTCATTTACAAAATTGTTATTAAAACTGCATCAGAAGGGTTTTTACTTTTGACATTCTCAGACATGATACAATCTGATTATATTGACATGTGTTGCCCAAGTAAACAAGAGCACATTGAAGTCAATATGTCTGTGTGCATGTGGTACGCAGTGCTTATGACCGTGCATGTTTGTCTCTGTGTGTTTGCTTCTAGCTATTTGGGATTAGCAGAAACGTAGCGTTGACTTTGAACAGGAAGTCGTTTTTAAATGTTCCTATATGGAGACAGTGGGTTTGTTTTATACACGCCAGTGTTAAACAAAGTATAACACTGTTCACTTCAAGTTCCTGATCAAGTCGATGCAAAACAAATATGCAAACAATGCATGTTTCCTCTAAAGGTTTGGAACGCAGAATGATTTTTCCCTCCCTCTATAAACAAGGCAGGAATGTCTTTTTATATCCGGGACCAATCTGCACAAAATGCCTGGACATGTCTGAGCGTAAATAAAATATCAAACAATGCATGTTAGCCTTGATATGTTCAGGTGTCCTAACTTCAAACCAGTGTCCTTTCCCACCGGATAGAAACCTGTCTGAAATGCTCCTAACGTACGATAAACAAACTCCCAGCTGCTCTTAAGAAAGGACTTTCCTAATTAGCACTATGCTAGCTGGATGCTATTCTAACATTTGCTAGTTTTATTTTTGCCTTAACAACATATTCTACGCAGTAATAATTTGGTGACGTGCTCAACATAAACTGCCCTTTTTATCTGTATTTTGAACCAAGAGGATTATAGCTGCATTATGATGAAAAAAAAACCTCAGTTAAAATGACTTCAATTGAGCTTTTAAAGTATTATAGTGAAGTAAATCCATTTGTAGGCTGCGTTCAAAACCACTCCTTGTATTGCTAGCAGCCCCTCGCAAAGTACACACTGTATGCAGTACACACTGTATGCAGTACGCAGTATGCATACAATTTAGGCGTACTTGAACTTGAGCCTCTTGCTCATTTACCCGCTGGTCGTGGGTCAGCACGGCCAGAGAAGTATATGTTCTGCAGAGTTTGAATGTGGCCGGTTGACAGTGGAACGTACTGGGTTTTTGCGTACTGCTTTTGACATGCAGGCTGCTAGTTATTGGGACCATACTTAAAGAGGCCCTATTGGGCTTTCCCTTTCCTGTAGTGGGTTGTTTTAGGTTTTGGTTGCATGTAAATGGTCCCCCCCCCCCCCCCTGAAAAGCCCTTTATTTCTCCTTTGTTTACTTCCGGAACAATCAGAATGTTACCACCAGTGCTTCTATTGGCTAGCCGTGCAACACCTTGTACGTGATAGGCTAAGGGGCGGGACATCTCTAAGTGGTTGACCAATCGGAGCAGACTGGGCTCTGGTTTCAGACAGAGGGTGAAAGAGGTGCTGCAGCACAGGGAGTGTGAGAGAAATAAAGAGCTTTTTGAGCATGGAGACATGTCCCAGTAGAGACACTACATACTGATATACACCTGAACATCAGCAGGAGAGGACTCTTTAAAGTAGAGACACTACATACTGATATACACCTGAACATCAGCAGGAGAGGACTCTTTAAGTAGAGACCACTACATACTGATATACACCTGACATCAGCAGGAGAGGACTCTTTAAAGTAGAGACACTACATACGATATACACCTGAACATCAGCAGGAGAGGACTCTTTAAAGTAGAGACACTACATACTGATATACACCTGAACATCAGCAGGAGAGGACTCTTTAAAGTAGAGACACTACATACTGATATACACCTGAACATCTGCAGGAGAGGACTCTTTAAAGTAGAAGACACTACAAACTGATATACACCTGAACATCAGGCAGGAGAGGACTCTTTAAAGTAGAGACACTACATACTGATATACACCTGAACATCAGCAGGAGAGACTCTTTAAAGTAGAGACACTACATACTGATATACACCCTGAACATCAGCAGGAGAGGACTCTTTAAAGTAGAGACACTACATACTGATATACACCTGAAACATCAGCAGGATATGTATTCATCCTCGTGACTGATGTGTCTTTTTTCCACAGGAACTAGATTCCCTCTGAGATGCGGGGATTATAGATCTTCAGAGATGGAGCGCAGCTGATCCGCCGCACACATTCAGCTTCAGCAGAACCTGGATTTATTTCAAGGACAGATAGGACTTTTAAACAAGATGCCTCTGGAGACGCTCCAACAGCAGCTGAAGAGGACGGCTCTAGCGGGGACCCCCCCCCGCCTGAGGCCGAAGGGGCCGGGGGACCCGACTTCTACCGGCAGCTGAGGGGCCGTGGCGGCGGGGCCGAGGCAGAGCGCCGTGGAGAGGCTGGAGGCCGACAAGGCCAAGTACGTGAAGAGTCAGGGGGCTCTGAGTAAACCGCAGCCTCTGGAGGAGAGGAAGTGGCCCCTGGAGGTCCTGGAGCTGAGGAACGGGCCCCTGGAGATGAAGAAGGGGCCCCTGGAGGTGAGGAAGGGGCCTCTTGAAATAAAGAACGGGCCTCTTGGGCTGAGGAAGGGTCCCCCTGGTGCTGAGGAAATGGCCTCTGGAGGTCCTGGAGCTGAGGAAGGGGCCTCTTGAGATGAAGAACGGGCCCCTGGAGGTGAGGAAGGGGCCCCTGGAGGTGAGGAAAGGGCCTCTTGAGATGAAGAACGGGCCCCTGGAGGTGAGGAAGGGGCCCCTGGAGGTGAGGAACGGGCCCCTGGAGGTGAGGAACGGGCCCCTGGAGGTGAGGAAGGGGCCCCTGGAGGTGAGGAACGGGCCCCTGATGAGCTCTGCGGTGATGAGGCCCACCAGGAAGACGAACACTAAGCCGGGGGGGGCGCAGCTGGACCTGCAGCACCTCAGCAACCTGATCAGTGTCAGTGAGGGGGGGGCGCTCTGTGAGGAGAGGGCACCGGCTGGAACCGCTGACTCAACACAACAACGTGAGTGTTTTTGTTTTATTTATTTGTTTAAATTAAGTTTCTTTTAAAAAATTTATTGACTTTTTTTGCTTTTTGCTTTTCTTCTGTTTTTATAATCTTTTACACTTTTTATTTTTATTACAGCTTTTTATACTCGCTTTAGATAAAAGCGTCAGCCTAAATGCAGTGTAATGTTTATAGTGCATTTCATTTTTGGTGCACGATTTTAAAGCATAATTTCCCTGCTCCTTTAACTCACCATCCCCTCCCCCCTCTCGCCCCCTCCCCCCTCTCGCCCCCTCCCCCTCTCGCCCCCTCTTGCAGGCCCGCAGCAGCAGAAGGAGCGTCCGTGCCCCCCCCCTCGCCCCGATGGTTCCAGTCGGCTAAAATCAGATTAAAAACCTTGGTATCGACCCCTTATGGAGGATCCTGGTTCTCCTCCGGCTGCAGGGACGGTGCGCAGGGTGGGACGTCCTGCCTCCTGCCTGCAGACCCCCCCCACTACAATGCTCCAGCCCTGCAGCCCCTCCCTCTTCACCCCCGTCTCCCCTCCACCCAGGCCCCTCCCACCTGCGTCTCTTCCACACCAGAACCAATCCCGGGCCTCGCCTCTGAAACCCGTAGTCGCTGCATATAACCTGAATGTCCTGCTGGTAAAAACCCCTCCTCCTCCTTCCCCACCTCCCTCCCCCCCTCCCTCCCTGCTTCCCCGCCCCCCTCCCCCGCCATCACCCTCCTCTCCTCCTCCAGCTCCAGGAAGCGCCGCTCCCTCGCCCGCTCCAAATCGGACCTGAGTGACCGCTGCTCCATGGAACGTTTCTTCAACCTGTGCGGCGTCGAACCCGTCCGACCTGCAGCTCGCCGGCTCCTGCTCCGACATCGTTGTCCCTGGCTCGGTTCCGCAGCGTCAGCGCTCCGGGGTCCGAGTGTACCGGTGAGGAAGAAGAGGAGGTGGAGGAGGAAGAGGAGGAGGCTGGGAACGCCGCAGCGAGAGTTCCTTATGGAGTTTCTGTCATCGAGAAGAACGCCAGAGTCATCAAGTGGCTGTACGGACTCCGACAGGCCAAAGACACCAAGAGCACCAACCTATAGCATCTAAAGACTGCTTCAGTACGGATCCATCCAACGGTTATTTGTTCTTTAGTATGTATGTCAACAAATTGTGCCAAATGTGCATTCCCAGTTTCTCCAAGACTTGAATTGAGCAAAAGGACCAATTTGTTGCACAGGTTGCAACCAGATAATATGTTCAATGTCAATTCATCTGCACGTTCTTTTGTAGATAAATATAAATGTCGGAAAATACTGAAAAGTGTCTTTGGCAGTTCCTCCAACATCATTTTGACCATCAGTTAATCTGCAGGTCATTCTCTAGATTAATATAACATCAGGGAATACAGGGGGAATGTCCGGGGTCGTTCCTCCAAGGCTTTGAATGTGCAAAAAAAAAACGGTTAACTAATGGTCTTAAACTGGGCTGCAACTACTTCCAGAAATAATCTGCAGGTTATGTTCTTCATTAATATGAACATCAGAGAATAGTAAAAAAAAAAAATTCCAGTTTGATGCATTCTGTGAAAAAGGGCTGCAACCAAGGATTCTTCTCGACCACTTAAGAGGTTGATTATTTCTCGATTTATTGTTGATATGTCACAATTTCTAGAAGCCTTTTAAATGAACAATGAACGGCACAGTGGTAAATGGTCTTAAATAGGCCGGTAATTAGGAATTATTATCCAGTTTAAATGATTAATCGATTGGGTTATAAAATGTCAAACCTCCTAGTTTTCCAAAGTCGTGAAATGTCTAGTTTGTCCGTTCAAAAACCCAACGAGAAAAGCAGATCATCTCCACATGTTCAGTAATCAGTTACCCTGCAGTTGACTTGTTGACTCAGTTTTGCAGCCAGTGAGATTTAAAACGAAAGTATAAATGTCATAATGAAACTGATAGTAATTCACGTCCATTTGTTTTTTTATTTGACAAAAAGATTTTATCTTTATTTTGGAAATTTAAGTTTGATGGACAGCGAAAGTCTTCAATATTTCTTTGTTAATTTGTCTTTTTTAAATGCTTTTTCTTTGTGGAAGTCCCTCTGTGGTCCGTGAATGAACGGCATTAAAGATTGTACAGTGAACGCATCTTGTTTGACACGGTGTTTTATGTTAAAGGGCCCTTTTATGCTCTCTGGGTGTTCCCTCTCCTGTAGTGTGTTCTATAGGTTTGTGTGCAAGTAAATGGTCTGCAAAGGCTAAAATCCCTGTGTTGCCTCGTAAAAGAACACTCCCTGCCTAAAACGCCTCCATTGGACTCCTTTGTTCACTTCTGGAACATAGCGACATCACTGTTACACTCGCGCTTCTATGGGCTAGCGCTCCATCATATCGTATGTGATAGGCTAAGGGGCGGGACATCTCTAAGCCGTTGACCTGACAATCACAACAGAGCCAGCCAGCTAACCAATCATAGCAGACTGGGCTCTGGTTTTAGACAGAGGGTGAAAAGAGGTGCTGCAGCACAGGCAGTGTGAGAACAATAAAGAGCTTTTTGAACATCAGCAGGAGAGGACTCTTTAAAGTAGAGACGCTACATACTGATATACACCTGAACATCAGCAGGAGAGGACTCTTTAAAGTAGAGACACTACATACTGATATACACCTGGACATCAGCAGCAGAGGACTCTTTAAAGTAAACACTACATACTGACATACACCTGAACATCAGCAGGAGAGGACTCTTTAAAGTAGAGACACTACATACTGACATACACCTGAACATCAGCAGGAGAGGACTCTTTAAAGTAGAGACACTACATACTGATATACACCTGAACATCAGCAGGAGAGGACTCTTTAAAGTAAACACTACATACTGACATACACCTGAACATCAGCAGGAGAGGACTCTTTAAAAGTAGAGACACTACATACTGATATACACCTGAACATCAGCAGGAGAGGACTCTTTAAAGTAGAGACACTACATACTGACATACACCTGAACATCAGCAGGAGAGGACTCTTTAAAGTAGAGACACTACATACTGACATACACCTGAACATCAACAGGAGAGAACTCTTTAAAGTAGAGACACTACATTACTGATATACACCTGAACATCAGCAGGAGAGGACTCTTAAAGTAGAGACACTACACACTGATATACACCTGAACATGAGCAGGAGAGGACTCTTTAAAGTAGAGACACTACATACTGATATACACCTGAACATCAGAAGGAGAGGACTCTTTAAAGTAGAGACACTACATACTGATATACACCTGAACATCAGCAGGAGACGACTCTTTAAAGTAGAGACACTACATACAGATATACACCTGAACATCAGCAGGAGAGGACTCTTTAAAGTAGAGACACTACATACTGATATACACCTGAACATCAGCAGGAGAGGACTCTTTAAAGTAGAGACACTACATACTGATATACACCTGAACATCAGCAGGAGAGGACTCTTTAAAGTAGAGACACTACATACTGACATACACCTGAACATCAGCAGGAGAGGACTCTTTAAAGTAGAGACACTACATACTGACATACACCTGAACATCAGCAGGAGAGGACTCTTTAAAGTAGAGACACTACATACTGATATACACCTGAACATCAGCAGGAGAGGACTCTTTAAAGTAGAGACACTACACACTGATATACACCTGAACATGAGCAGGAGAGGACTCTTTAAAGTAGAGACACTACATACTGATATACACCTGAACATCAGCAGGAGAGGACTCTTTAAAGTAGAGACACTACATACTGATATACACCTGAACATCAGCAGGAGACGACTCTTTAAAGTAGAGACACTACATACAGATATACACCTGCACATCAGCAGGAGAGGACTCTTTAAAGTAGAGACACTACATACAGATATACACCTGCACATCAGCAGGAGAGGACTCTTTAAAGTAGAGACACTACATACTGATATGATGCTGCAAAAGAGCAGAATAGAGCCGCTTCATAGAATCGCAGATACATATTCTTCCGAGATATAATAGGCAAGGCAAGTTTATTTATTTAGCACCTTTCAACACAAGGCAATTCAAAGTGCTCTACAAAGATGAAAGGCATTAAGAAACATATTATAAAATTATATCTAGAAACATTCATTTAAAAGCAATGATAATAAAAGTTACAGTGCAGTCTAAGATGTGAATAGTTCAATTAAAAGCAGCGACAAAAAGAAAAGTCTTCAGCCTGGATTTAAAAGTAGTCAGAGTTGCAGCGGACCTGCAGGTTTCTGGGAGTTTGTTCCAGATATTTGGAGCATAATAACTGAACGCTGCTTCTCCATGTTTAGTTCTGACTCTGGGGACAGAAAGCTGACCAGTCCCTGAAGACCTGAGAGATCTGGATGGTTCATAATTTAGCAGGAGGTCAGAAATGTATTTTGGGCCTAAACCATTCAGTGCTTTATAAACCAGCAGCAGTATTTTGAAATCTATTCTTTGACACACAGGAAGCCAGTGTAAAGACTTCAGAACAGGAGTGATGTGATCCTCTTTCTTAGTGTTAGTGAGGACTCGAGCAGCGGCGTTCTGAATCAGCTGCAGCTTCCTAATAGATTTTTTAGTGAGACCTGTGAAGACACCATTGCAGTAGTCGAGTCTACTGAAGATAAAGGCATGGACAAGTCTTTCCAAATCCTGCTGTGACATTAGTCTTTTAATCCTAGATATGTTCTTTAGGTGATAGTAGGCTGATTTAGTAACTGTTTTAATGTGACTGTTGAAACTCAGGTCAGAGTCCATGACTACACCTAGATTTCTGGCTTTATCTGTTGTTTTGAACATTGCACACTGAAGCTCAGCGCTAACTTTTAAACGTTCTGCCGTGGCTCCAAAAACCATTACCTCAGTTTTATCTTTGTTTAATTGGATAAAGTTCTGACACATCCAGTCATTGATTTGTTCAATGCACTTACTCAGTGTTTGAATTGGAGCATAGTCTCCTGGTGAAATGGTTATGTAAATGTATGTGTCATCTGCATAGCTATGGTAACTTATTTTGTTGTTTTTCATTATCTGAGCCAGTGGTAGCATGTAGACGTTAAGAGAAGAGGCCCCCAAGATGGAGCCTTGAGGAACCCCACATGTCATATTTGTCAACTCAGATGTGTATTTACCTATAGAAACAAAGTTGTTTCTGTCTTTTAAGTAGGATTCAAACCAATTTAGAAGTGTTTCCGAAAGTCCCACCCAGTTTTCCAGTCGGTCTAGTAATATGCTGTGGTCAACAGTGTCAAACGCAGCACTGAGATCTAATAATACTAACACTGAAGTTCTGCCACTGTCTGTGTTTAAGTGGATGTCGTTAAAGACCTTTACAAGAGCAGTCTCAGTGCTGTGGTTTGGACGAAAGCCTGACTGGAACACATCGAAACAGTTATTTAAATGCAAGAAATTACTCAACTGTTGAAAAACAACTTTTTCAATGATTTTACCTAGAAATGGGAGGTTTGATATGGGCCTGTAATTGTTTATTACTGAAGCATCTAGATCGGTTTAATGACAGCAGTTTTCAGGGCCTGTGGAAAAACACCTGAATGAAGAGATTTGTTTACTATATGAAGTAGATCTGAGGCCAAGCAAAGAATTTTTTTTTTTTAAATCCTATTGGAATAATATCAAGGCAGCAGGAGGAGGATTTCAGATGTTGAATAATGCCCTCTAGGTTTTTATCATTAATCAGATGGAATTGTGTCATTACATTGCATTTAGCTGACGCTTTTATCCAAAGCGACTTACAATAAGTGCATTCGACCAAGAAGATACAACCTTGAAGAAAACAGAATCATATAAGTACATCAGGTTTCATAGAGCCACAACATTTCAAGTGCTACTCAACTGGCTTTAGATAAGCCAGTCCTTTGTTAGTATAAGTGCTTTGTTTAGAAATTCTTTGTTAGTAATTGTCATGGTGTCTGTATTGATTTTAAGTGGACACAGAGACAACACATTTGCTGTACCTGATGCAAGGCACGTGCGTTGTTTTTGTTTTTGGCAATAATGTCAGAGAAGAAAGACTGTCGTGCAATTTTCAATTCCAAATTATAAAAGCCAAGTTTCTCTTTATAGATTTCAAAATGAACCTTGAGATTTGTTTTTCGCCCCCTGCGTTCAGCTTTTCGACACTCTTTTTTCTGTCTTCACGGTCATGGCCTTTCTCCATGGAGATATTTTCCTTCCAGTCAATTCCTTTATCTTAGTTGGAGCAATGGCATCTATACAAATTTGAATTTTTGAATTAAAATGATCTACTAGCTCATTTACTGAGATGTTAGCAGGGGCAAGTGTGGAAGAAAAATTCTGAGTAAACATTTCCCTAGTATTTTTAGTTAAATATCGCTTTGTGGTTACCTCTTTTTGAACATTTTTGTGAACAGAAATAGAGCTCTCAAAGAAAACACAGGAATGGTCAGACAGTGCAACATCAGTCAATCAAAAAAGCTTGCCACAGTATTTGGGTGGCCTATAGATATTTAGGAAACAGAGCTCGAGAGGAGCATTTCAGCTGAAGGGCCACATATTCAAAAGAAGCAAATTTCCCATACGATGTCCTCCCGCATTGAAGGGAATCATGGAACAGAATAGCAACTCCACCTCCTTTCTTACGCATTCTTTCCTGACTCATAAAACTAAAGTTGGGAGGGGTTGATTCGATAAGAACAGCTGCACTGTTATTTTGTTCAATCCATGTTTCTGTTAAAAACATAAAATCGAGATTGTGCTCAGTGATAAAATCATTGATTAAAAAAGTGTTGCCAAAGACCTGACATTTAATAAAGCTAGTTTAAGTTTGTTAAACACACTATCTGTCAGATTTGTTGTGGCAAGCTGTGGCTGACATGGAGTCACTGCTACATTTGATAAACTCACACAAACGTTTGAGCGCTTCCTGTTTCTAAGATGATTCACCGCTCTCAATCTATTACCTATCAACACAGATATCGGCAAAGCTACTGGCAGGCAGGGCCCCGGCTTGTCCTGGAAAGAGTTGAGATTACCATACGCCCTTGATCCTGGACATATCAGTTAGAGTTTGCTGCGTTTTGTACACACACATTCTTATCAGGCTTCGGAGACCACAGATGCTGTCTTGAAGGGGGGGGAGGTGGTTGACGTAGGCACGGGGATGAAGCGTCTCTGCTTCAGTGATTGTGGTGGGTGTCGTTGAGGGGCGGGAGTAAAGGACATGCTGCCAACCCTGCGTATCTCCTTCATGTGGCCATCGAACTCCAGGAGGGTGAAAGGGTGAACGGAGAGTAGAGAGAGCTGGGGAGTGAAGGAAGAGTATCCTCAAAGGTGATGGGGGGGTGAAGGGCGGTGGAGACTCCTCCATTTGTGTCATAGGTCTCCCATAATCAGAACATTCCTCAGGCGTGTGCAGTGATACTTCTTCAAGGTTTTCTGCACGATGTGTTGTGTCTTTCTCTTGTTGTGATTCCTCTTGCCGCTTGTCCTTGGCAGAGGGAACAGATTGATGACGCAGGCAGTTGAATATTTTAGAGAAACAATTTCACTCCTGACTTGTTCAGGCAAACTCCATTTGCCTCATAAGATTTCTGCGGTCCCAGAAAAGTTAAAATTGTCAATAAAATGCACAGAATGGTCAGTACAGGCAGTTGAAAGCCAGGTGTTCAGTGCAAACAATCTGCTGAATCTCTCCACTCCTCTTCTGACTGGCGGTAGAGGGCCACTGATGAACACCTCTGCATTTAGAGAGCTGATCGTTTCCCAACATACATTTAAAGCAGGGGTGTCAAACTCAAGGCCCGGGGGCCAAATCCGGCCCGCGACTTCATTTTTTATGAGAGCTAAGAGCTAACTACTGTGTTGTTTTTCTGGGGCTCTCATTGAAGGTGATGTCACGGCTCCGCTTACACTGCGTTACTATAGTAACTACCCCAGTTCCTAAACTGTAATGGAAGCACAGCATTAAAGTGAGCCGGGCCTAATAAGGCCTAACCAAACCGAGCGAGGCCGAGCGAGGCCTGCAGTGGAAATGCGCCATTACAGCAGAGTCACCCACAATCAGAGTTTCAGGCCCAGTCGTTAGCTTTCCCTCTAGCCTTTTACTTTTGGAGTAGCTATTGGTCCTTACCCTGCTGTGTGAAGAGGACAGGTTATCAAGGTCATCAGAAAGAGATCTCCGGCTCTCGGTCAGCGGAGCGTATCTGTTCTGGATTGGCACACTTGGTGGTTTAGGAGGATTGTTTGTAGTTCTCCCTTTAGCAGCTGTCCACGGCTGTTTCCTAGTAGGAACAGGGTTGAAGAGGCGCTCTTCCTGGGTGATAACAATGCAGGCCAGCCGGTCGCATCACAGATTTCAGAGCGCTGGGCTCTGTCTGTTATTCGTCCTCCCAAATCCCATGGAAATGATTTACTCTTAGGCTTTGGACCCAGAGAGTTCCAGGGAGGACTACCACTTGTAGATGTATTACCCGGTACACAGCTCTCCTGTTCCTTGGAATCCTTGTAGCTGCTAACTAGCTGTGAGTTAGCATGCCTTTGTCCATTATTTTTGCAACACTGGTAAAGTGGTGTCATTCCAACCTAGTCCAATCACTGCCACGTTAACTTCCAACCGTTGCATTTTCATTTCCGACAGGGCCATCTTCTGTAGAAGTTTGTGGAAGTCATCTGTAGACAGGGGCGGACTGGGACTAAAAATCAGCCCGGGACTCTCGACCGGCCCACCTCGGTACCGCAAGGAAATACCGCTAATAAATAATTAAAAACAACGAAGGGTGGGGGGGGGGGTGCTAGTGACTTATTCGACCGGCCCACATCGTCCCCGAACGTCCCGATGGCCAGTCCGCCACTGTCTGTAGAGAACGGAGGCATTTTGCTGCTAACTAGCTTAAGCTAAATAGCATGCAGTACCAGGCTTTAGCTGTTGCTAGGCCACACTTCTGTAAGACTGAGGTTGTCGTAAAAATATTGAAATATGGCTGAAACCCTCCGTCTATTTACGAAGAATAACTGTCCCAGTGATAAGTTAATGTACAGGAGCCGCTGCTTGAAGTTTTCAGAAAAGAAAAATAGGAAAATCAGCATAAAAAAGTAAGCAGAGGCAAGAGCAAGCAGAAAAGCGTCTGCACTGTAAGAAAGCAGGAAGACAATAATATATAATAAGGACTATTTATTTATTTGAGTTAAAATCATATGCCGATATTATAATTCCATATACTGTATGTTATGTGTTAAATAGCTTTGAAGCTGTCCTTCAATGTGCTATCTGTAAACAGTCAGGGAGAGGAAGATTAGGATCTACAGGACTTTTTTTTGACGGAGGAAAATGCCTCTTCTGCTCCACAAGAGGTCAGGGCAGCAATATCTGTATTCTCTTATAAGCCATGTAAGTGCATTGTGTTGTTCAATCATGCACTTTGTTACATTCTTAAACTACCAACAAGTGCTTAGATCGTGCTCCCTTAAAACAAATATTGGAAGAACAGTGACAATATATTATTTTAAAGAACATGAACTGCATGCTTTCTTTAAGAATCCACAAACCAGATTTTAACGTTTATTTGGATGTATATTTTAATAATCACTTATTAAAAGACCTGTAGCCATTTTCTAGTAAATACAATGAAATTATGATTGTTTTCCTCACTAATAAATCGTGTTTTGTAAAGCTATAATAGCTTATTTTATTAGACAGTTTTAGCGCTGCACTTTGAAGCTGAAGAAGTCGTTGATCCAGATTTCCGAGCGTCTGTTCATGCAGCGATCTTTTGTTGACGGCCCGTCTACACTACAGCGTCAACAGCGTCGAAAGCTCCAAGCTGCCCATTCACTTTCAATGGGGTGACGTCACGTAGCCTCGCTTTTTCGCCGAACTGAATTGTGGGTAGCAGAGCGGTCCGTCTCCGGCGTCTCCGGCGTCAGAAGTTGAACATTGTTCAACTTCTGTCGCCGGAGACGCCTGAGTAGCCAGCGCCAGCCAATCAAATCCCGTTTCCCAAAATCTGACAGCTGAAGCCGTAGCCAATCAAACCGCGTCTAAGCTGGGAGAGATATCCCGCCGTTCATTTCTATATTTCAAAAAAGTCGGAGGAGAAACTAACTATCGCCGTAGCAAATCACCCGGTTTTGTATGACCAGACCCTCTTCACCTACCGGGATACAAACCGGAGGAGCCAGGCATGGAGGGAGGTGGCAGAGACAGTGGGGAAACTGGTAGGTTTTCGCCTGTTTGGGGAGTTTATATATATATTGCTCCCATAAAATCCCCGGGTTTTTTTGCTTTGTATGTCGGGGGCGGGAGATTCATGTGATTGGTTGTTGGCCGTGTTGCTTGAATAAAATCCCCAAGCTCCAGACACGCCCAGCTCCAAGCTTTTTTTGAAGCTGTAGTGTGGACGCTCCTAGTGATTCCTGCAGAGTGAGGCTGTCGCTCTGCATGTGGACTTCATTCCTCCTGACTGTGAAGCATGAGTTGTTTTAAGAAGTTTACAGATCATCTGCAGGTTTTAAAAAGTCTGGTTTTAAAACAGAATGAAGACAGGAACTCTGGCAGTGAGGATCATCAGAGGGTGAGTTTATTCAATTAAATATTCCTCCTTTATAAAAATGACTTGTATTAATATGAATTACAAGATAGGAGTAGGCTATTATATTCAATTTAGATTATGTGCAAGTAACAGGTTTTTATTTATTAGTATTTCTTTAATGCATCTTTAGAAATTAAAGCGCAACAATGTAAGTAATTGCACCAAAACAGTAAAGCGTATGCTTTGTTTATAAATAAAAACAATGGCTCACCAGGTTTTGTCTCCTTAAATCTCTTTACACAATTGCAAAAATGCAAGTGTAATATAGAAAAAATTATAAATGGAAACCACCTTTTTTTCCACAATGCAACAAATCCTCTGTTCAAACCTGCAGGTATTTAGAGAGGAAATAGAATTGGGTAATTAATTAAGGCAGATGCTATTTCAACCCAGTCTCACGGCATTTCGTGTTCACCATCACGATTTTTAATCTATTGATTCGTGTTCACCATCACGATTTGCCCCTTTTTTTCGTGTTGCACAGCACGATTTTAAAAGCAATGTATTTCTACTGGTACCGTGTTTCGTGCCTGCAGGCTGCAGCACGTCTTTTTCTCCGGTCGGGTCGTGGAAGACCGGAAGCTGTGTGGTTAATAAAAACATGTTCTTACTCAATATCAAGCCACAGTTATTGCTTTTATTTTAAATCGTATAATTTTGGACTTTTGTTGCCTTCTGTGAGGAAAATAAACGGGGCTCAGAGCCTCAGGATACTGAAATCTGTATTTTTAAATCTTTTTTTCCTTCTAATTTGTTATTCTTTTCAAAATAACACACTGTTATTTACTCACCAATAACACACAATTATCCTTGCTTTTATTTATTGGTTTAATTCCATAATCTCGGGCTTTTTTTGGTGTCCGTCAATGCAATATCTTCATTTTAGTTTTTTATAAATATTTCCCGTCTCTTCACAGGGGTCGGGGGGGATTCCTTTGGTGAGGAAGGTGTGTTACGCTGTGGGGGGGGGTCCCGTACCAGATCACCACGGCAGCCATCAGTGTTTCTCTGCAGATATTTCTACTGGACGTCGTGCAGGTAAGACATACATGCTTTTACTTTCCATAGAGCACTTTGACAGTATGGTATTGGTACTTTTGTTGCAATAAAATGCTTAATACCTCTTCTTTAATCTGTTTTTACTTTACCTTATGCATTTACAGTATGTGGATTTCAAAATAAAGTACCCTCCACAGATGGAAGCCTAATTAGCCTAAACTTCTTCTCAATACGTTTAGTTTAAGTTGCTGATTATGTAGCCTATAAAGTAAGGTTTATTATGTCTAGACATAGTGGAATATCTTCACGTATCTGAATACTTTTTCCACCTTTGCAAAATATGCTTTACTACACTGCCCTTCAAAAATAAAGAGTCCTCCCCAGATAGAGGCCCCCTCTATGTCTGTGGTTCTGTTATTAATCTTAACAACATTTTACTGCACATTCATCCCTTTTACTTTCAGTGAGGTTTGCATCACTGCAAAACATATCTATATTTCTCACTACTGCTCTGGATTTCAAAAGAAAGTGTCCTCCCCAGATGGAGGTGTCCTCTGTGTCCGTGGTTCTGTTTGCGAGCCGGGCCTGGGACGCGCTGACGGACCCCCTGGTGGGATACCTGGTGAGCCGCAGCCGCTGGACGCCCGTCGGCAGACTCTCTCCATGGTGGGTCCGTGAAGCCTCTCACTTCCTCTTACCTCCTCAGGCTGTGATGTATTGAACAGAGAGGCGGCCATGTTGTTTCTCCTCAGGTTGCTGCTCTCCACCCCCTTCTCCATCCTGTCCTACCTGCTTCTATGGTTTGTCCCTCGAGGGTCCGCGGCCCTCACTTTGATCTGGAGCCTCATCACCACTTGCCTGTTCGAGACCCTCATGAGTGTAAGGCAGCGATACAAGATCTTATCACTTCATTTAAGAGATTCTGCTAATTTTCAGGTGTATATCAGTATGTAGTGTCTCTACTTTAAAGAGTCCCTCCTGCTGATGTCAGGTTATAGGTAGTGTCTCTACTTTAAAGAGTCCTCTCCTGCTGATGTTCAGGTGTATATCAGTATGTAGTGTCTCTACTTTAAAGAGTCCTCTCCTGCTGATGTTCAGGTGTATATCAGTATGTAGTGTCTCTACTTTAAAGAGTCCTCTCCTGCTGATGTTCAGGTGTATATCAGTATGTAGTGTCTCTACTTTAAAGAGTCCTCTCCTGCTGATGTTCAGGTGTATATCAGTATGTAGTGTCTCTACTTTAAAGAGTCCTCTCCTGCTGATGTTCAGGTGTATATCAGCATGTAGTGTCTCTACTTTAAAGAGTCCTCTCCTGCTGATGTTCAGGTGTATATCAGTATGTAATGTCTCTACTTTAAAGAGTCCTCTCCTGCTGATGTTCAGGTGTATATCAGTATGTAGTGTCTCTACTTTAAAGAGTCCTCTCCTGCTGATGGTCAGGTGTATATCAGTATGTAATGTCTCTACTTTAAAGAGTCCTCTCCTGCTGATGTTCAGGTGTATATCAGTATGTAGTGTCTCTACTTTAAAGAGTCCTCTCCTGCTGATGTTCAGGTGTATATCAGTATGTAGTGTCTCTACTTTAAAGAGTGCTCTCCTGCTGATGTTCAGGTGTATATCAGTATGTAGTGTCTCTACTTTAAAGAGTCCTCTCCTGCTGATGTTCAGGTGTATATCAGTATGTAGTGTCTCTACTTTAAAGAGTCCTCTCCTGCTGATGTTCAGGTGTATATCAGTATGTAGTGTCTTTACTTTAAAGAGTCCTCTCCTGCTGATGTTCAGGTGTATATCAGTATGTAGTGTCTCTACTTTAAAGAGTCCTCTCCTGCTGATGTTCAGGTGTATATCAGTATGTAGTGTCTCCAGGGGCGGTGGGTGCTGTAGGCTAGGGAAGGCTAAGCCTTCCCAAATATTTGTGTCACTGCATCCTGTTAAAATACAGATATAATGTATAATGTCTGTGTCTTTGACATTAGCGCTGCTATGCAGCCACCTGTGCCCTGTGCTACGAAGCCAGTTCAACATACCCTGGATAAGTTTGAGTAACAAACAAACTAACAACAACAAACTAACAAACGAGATCTCGCTAAGCGGTCCTACGACGCTGGTTATCAACTCGGTAAATCAAGCCAGGGTTTCTCTCATCAGCTGAGAGTGCGTTCACGTGAAAGGGGCGGGGTTAGCTACATTTGACCAATCACAAACAGGGACAAGTGTACTGACAACGCAGCGTCATACTTTATTAATGAAAAGTAAACTAATATTAGACAAATATGAACTTTAAAGTTCATATTTGTCTAATATTAGTCATCCATGACTTAAACATATAATCCAGGATACAAGCCACCTGCAAGGTGAATACAGAACTGGTTAAAAAATAAATAAACTAAATGATGCACTGCGTGCTAATAGAACCGTCCTTAGGGCAGCAGAGCGGAAACGGTGGAAATCCAAACACCGCGACGACCTCCTAACCTATCAGGCTCTCCTCTCCTCTCCTCTGCTTCGATCTCTCAGGCAAACAGCACTTTCTTTCAAGACAAGATCCAATCTTCCTATTCCAATCCTAAAAAACTATTTTCCATCTTCTCCACCCTCTTGGACCCTCCCAAAGCCCCTCCCCCCTCCTCCCTTCTGGCAAGCGACTTTGTTAACTACTTTGAAAAAAGGTTGACGATATTCGCTCGTCTTTTTCTGACTCACCTTTACTCACCGCTGGGTCACCTGACCGACGGTCAACCGGCACACTAACTACTTTTTCCCCTCTCTCTCCAAGTGAGGTTCTTACCCTCATTACCTCTGCCCGCCCTACCACCTGTCCTCTGGACCCTATCCCTTCAAACCTCCTTCAGACTATCGCTCCTGATATTCTACCGTTTCTCACCCATTTCATCAACACTTCTCTGGTCACTTTCCAAACAGTCTCAAGGAGGCAAGAGTAAACCCTCTCCTAAAGAAACCCACTCTCAACCTGTCTGATGTTATAAACTACAGGCCTGTCTCTCTCCTCCCGTTCCTGTCTAAAACACTTGAACGCGCTGTCTTTAAACAACTCTCCTGTTATCTCCATCAGAACAACCTTCTGGATCCGCACCAGTCTGGTTTCAAGGCAGGCCACTCCACAGAAACTGCCCTCGTTGCTGTCACTGAGGAACTGCAGACTGCCAAAGCAGCCTCCCTCTCCTCTGTCCTCATCCTGTTGGACCTGTCTGCTGCATTCGACACGGTGAACCATCAGATCCTCCTTCACTCTCCAAGAACTTGGAGTTTCAGGCTCTGCACTTTCCCTCCTCACCTCATACCTCAAAGACCGCACCTACAGGGTAACTTGGAGAGGGTCCGAGTCCGACTCTTGTCAATTAACTACAGGGGTCCCTCAGGGCTCTGTTCTTGGTCCCCTCCTCTTCTCCCTGTACACAAACTCGCTCGGATCAGTCATTAGCCCGCATGGTTTTTCATACCACTGCTACGCTGACGACACCCAATTAATTCTGTCCTTTCCCCGCTCAGAGACCCAGGTCGTCGCACGCATCTATGCTTGTCTAGCTGACATCTCTCAGTGGATGTCAGATCATCATCTCAAGCTCAACCTTGACAAAACTGAACTGCTTTTCCTTCCGGGAAAAGATTGTCCCACTTTTGACCTAACTATCAACATCGGCACCTCTGTTGTTTCCCCGACTCAGACTGCAAGGCATCTGGGTGTGACCCTAGATAACAACCTGTCCTTCACTGCAAACATCGCTGCTACAACCCGCTGCTGCAGATACACGCTTTTCAACATCAGGAAGATACGTCCCCAGCTGACCCAGAAAGCCACGCAGGTTCTGGTCCAGGCTCTCGTCATCTCACGCCTAGACTACTGCACCTCCCTCCTGGCTGGTCTATCTGCATGTGCCATCCGACCTCTGCAGCCCCTCCAGAATGCAGCGTCTTGTCTGGTCTTCAACCTTCCTAAATTCTCCCACACCACGCCGCTCCTCCGCTCCCTCCACTGGCTTCCGGTAACTGCTAGAATCCACTTCAAGACAATGGTACTTGCGTACCATGCTGCGAATGGATCTGGCCCTTCCTACATCCAGGACATGGTTAAACCGTACACCCCAGCGCGTGCACTCAGCTCTGCATCAGCCAAACAGCTTGCTGCACCATCGCTGCGAGGGGGACCCAAGTTCCCATCAGCAAAAACACGTGGATTTGCTATCCTGGCTCCAAAATGGTGGAATGAGCTCCCACTGACATCAGGACAGCAGATAGCTTACACACCTTCCGGCGCAGACTGAAAACTCATCTCTTTCGACTCCACCTCGAGCGATAGAATGACTAACAAAGAACTGCTAACAAAGCACTTATATACTAATAAAGGACTGGCTTACCTAAAGCCAGTTGAGCAGCACTTGAAATACTTGGCTCTATGAAACCTGATGTACTTTATGATTCTGTTTTCCTCAAGGTTGTGTCTTCCTGGTCGAATGTACTTATTGTAAGTCGCTTTGGATAAAAGCGTCAGCTAAATGCAATGTAATGTAAATGTAATGTAATAAACTACCGAGTGTTTGAAAGCGTATAGTTTTATGATATCACTGCCCCATCTAAAACACGAGTGGATCTGACTTTAATTACATTTGACTCGAGTGTTTCGTCAATAATGTGAAGAAAATAATACTTCTGCATACAGTCTGTGACACTGTGAGTGTTGCACGGCCAGATACGGCTGGAGAAGCTGACTCAGATAAGGACATATATGATATATTATGATATTATATGATCGATGATCTGATTGATGATGTAATACGAATGATAAGTGCGACACTTCGGCGTCTTCTCTGCATACGGCAGTTTAAACTGTATTTTCTTTATCCTGTAATATGACTTAAGAGATTTAAACTCCGCACACTGAGTTGATCTCTTTTCTATAGACGCCGGAGGCGGGCAGCGTCAGGTAAAAGAAGTTATTTAGCCTTCTCAAACCTGAGCCTCACGCGCCGCCTATGAGTGGCTCTACTTTAAAGAGTCCTCTCCTGCTGATGTTCAGGTGTATATCAGTATGTCGTGTCCTCTACTTTAAAGAGTCCTCTCCTGCTGATGTTCAGGTGTATATCAGTATGTAGTGTCTCTACTTTAAAGAGTCCTCTCCTGCTGATGTTCAGGTGTATATCAGTATGTAGTGTCTCTACTTTAAAGAGTCCTCTCCTGCTGATGTTCAGGTGTATATCAGTATGTAGTGTCTCTACATGTCTCCAGGCTTTAATGTTCAAAAGCTCTTTATTTTTCTCATACTGCCTGTGCTGCAGCACCTCTTTTCACCCTCTGTCTGAAACCAGAGCCCAGTCTGCTCTGATTGGTTAGCTGGCCGGCTCTGTTGTGATTGGTCAACCACTTAGAGATGTCCCGCCCCTTCGCCTATCACGTACAATGTGTTGGAGCGTTAGCCAATAGGAGCGTGAGTGTTCCGTAGTGATGTCACTCTGTTCCGGAAGTAAACAAAGGAATCCAATGGAGGCTTTGCAGATCATTTACATGCACCACAACCTATGTAACAGGAAATGGAAAACCCAAAAAAAGGCTTCTTTAAGAGATGTGAACAAACTGAGGTGGAAGAAGTTCTCAAAAATCTGAAAGTGACATATCAACAATGTAAAAGATGTTATCCAAGTACACTAACACTTATATTATACAATTATGAAACAAGGAAATCTGCATTATAGCTCCCCTTTAATCATCTATATGCCACTGTGCTGTCACACACTCTGCTGCCGTCACTTCCTGTTTTCTCCTGTCGTCCAATAACAGTGTTACCAGGTGCCTTACGTCTCCCTCAACATGTTCCTGGGGGGGGGCAACAGAGACAGAGACTCCGCCACGGCCTACAGTAAGACCACCATCACCTTAGATTATAAAGAGATCCACAGCAAGAACCAAAACTATAATAATATATCTGATCATTTATTCTAATTGAAAGCGATATGCTCTCATTTGAAGAGTACTATTTAAATTATATTTTTCTTTAATATATTTTTTATAAATGTTTTTATTTAACTTCTTTATTTATTTATTATTTATTTGATTTATTTTGGTACTTCTTTTTGTTAAGGTCACCTATCATGCTATTTTTAGGCAATAGCATAGGTCTCTATATGAACATATATAAAAGCATGTCTATGAAGTGTTTTTGCTCAAAATACCAAACAGATCACCCATTCTAGCTACGCCTCATATCCCTCTATTTCACTTCCTGTTTCAAAAGTGCTGATTTGGGAATAAAGCTTTACCAAATAAAATAAATTGATCAAATTAAAAAGCAGGGGTCTGAGCTCATGCGGGACCCGGCAGCTACTGTCTAAACTAAATGCTGCCGTGATGAAACGCCATATCATGAATTATCTCTGAAACAGTCTGGAGCTCAAAGGCTTTCTCTCTTGCCGGTTACACCACAAGGTGAGTTCCTTTTTACTTCCTGCTTCTTCACACACATGCTCTCCAGTACAGGTTAGCTCTGAGTGTTAGCGATGCTAATGTAAACACCGACCATATTACGTCCAAAACAGTCGGGCATTGTTTCTGATAGCAACTTTCTGATTGGGCCGTGGGTCCACATTTCAGATATTACGTCATATCGGACGCAAATCTGGATCAGCTCCGTTGTTCCCCGTTTTTAGAGATTTGGGTACGGAGGAAAAGAGAGGGTTTTATTTTCTGACGCTGCGTGAGTTCCCTGACACACCGGGGACACATGGTGATGTATAGAGACATCAAAATGTGCATTTTGCATGATAGGTCACCTTTAAATTAAAAAGATAAATAAGTCAAACTCCAACGGGAATTTTTTTTTTGAAAGAACATCCATAACGTTCATCTGTTTGCAACCTACACATTATTTAACTAATAGATCATTGCAATTACTTGTGTATAGACTCTCCTTGCACAATTTTAACTATTGTATCTGTTTTATTGTGTTGCTCTGTTGGAGGAGCCTGTGGCCTAAGATTGTCATTGCTATATCTACACTGTAGCTAATGTACACATGACAATAAAAGCCTTGAATATTTTACTATCAATTCATCCTTAAGTGGGCCTATATCTTGCATTCAAGTAAGGTTTTGAAAGTGATATTTGCTTAGTAGTCTTAGTATCTTCACAGTGTGGTATTTTACTGCAGTGAAGTATTTAAATACTCCTTTTCTTCTTCTTATTCCTGTCAGGAATGAGCGTGGAGATGCTGGCGATGCTGTTAGCGTCTGTGATTCAGGGTCATGTTGTGTCTGTTTACAACGCAGAGAAACAAGAAGCCTGTCAACATCTGGACTCTGACACAACATCAGCTTCACCTCCAGCCGCAGCGCTGCAGGAAACGGTAACACTGAAGATAAGACGCGGAGAAAACTCTCGAGTTTCAGGAGCTGCCCGACTGCATTTCTCCGTATTGTTCTCAAACAGTCCCAGGGGTTTCCTGTTACCTGTGTGTGTGTGTGTGTGTGTGTGTGTGTGTGTGTGTGTGTGTGTGTGTGTGTGTGTGTGTGTGTGTGTGTGTGTGTGTGTGTGTGTGTGTGTGTGTGTGTGTGTGTGTGTGTGTGTGTGTGTGTGTGTGTGTGTGTGTGTGTGTGTGTGTGTGTGTTAATTAGCCTAGAGGGATAAGCTGCCATGATAATAAATACATGGCTCAAGCTATAAGGAGAGAAAGACGGAAAGAGAACTCAATAATTAAGTTAATTTTAAAATAAACAGATGCACTGAAGTATTTTAATTTTGACATTTATTGAGTTGTTTATTTATTAAGAATCCAAAAGGATTAACAGAAAATACATTTGACATTTATTCTATTTGTTGAATTTGTGAATGTAATCCCCCGGCAGCGGAAGGCGTTCCTGACCTCCTCTCTGGTGATGGGCTCCGTGTTCTTCCTCTGCAGCCTCGTGCTCTTCTTCGGGGTGAAGGAGCAGCGAGGTGAGGCGTCCAGGAGACACTGCTCACATATTAGAAATAACACTTACTTTACTTTCTTTACCTCGTCATGTTCCACTCAAAGGTAAAGAATATTTAGCCTTCCGTGACAAACAAGGCTAAATATTCGTTACATTACTACCATACAAATAACGACAATACACGTAGTTATAAGATATAACTTCGTGAAAGTAAAAAATAACATTAATAAAAGAAATAATGATGTATTTGTGGCATCAAAAGGATCAGGGCTTAAAGAGAGGGGTCTTTGTTCCTGAAACTTCCAGTCTCTTAACACAGAGGGGACACACACATCTTTATGTATACAAAAGTGGATTGAGCATCATATGTAGACCTTTATAGAAAGTGTATGCCATGTGTGTTCAACTCAAAAAAGTCCGTGGTGGTGTGTTATCTTGTCTTCACCCGCAGCTCCTCTGGTCTCGGAGGACAGACAGCGTCCCTCCTGTCTCTCGTCTCTGAAGAAGATGATCCGTCACGCTCCATATCAGCGGCTGCTGCTCGGCTCCGTGTTCAGCGCGCTCGCCTTCCAGGTCCACTTTGGGTTACCGAAGAACGAGATCATATAAAAAAGACTCCGTTCAGACTTCCCTGCATGACTTTGCTTGGTTTTCAATGTTCTAATTTGGTTCTTTTTCCGTATCTCTCAGATGTCCTTGGGTAACTTTGCCCTCTTCTGCAGCCATGCAGCGGGGCAGGGGGGGCATTTCCAGCTCCTCCTGCTGGTTCTCCTGGTGAGGTGCAACACACATGATATGTAGTATGCAACATTTAAAAAGCCTTCTTTAAAGTTCCTCCATATGTCCGCAGGCCTCTTCCTCGGCAGCGGTCCCTCTGTGGCAGACAGTTCTTCTGAAAATAGGAAAGAAGGCCACCGTTCTCATCGGACTCTCAGTAAGACATCACAGATATTAAACACGAGCATGAGTCGTTCCCCTCTCCCTGGCTCTGACCTGTTTCTGTCTCAGCTCTTCATCCCGGCGGTGTTAATCGTCGCCTGTGTCCCCTCTAACCTCCCTGTCTTCCTGGTGATGTGCGTCCTGATGGGCTTCAGCGTGGCGACCATCTTCCTGCTGCCCTGGTGAGTCACTCTCAGACCTGCAGCTTGTAGTCATTTTGAGTCTCTTCTTGTGTGTGTGTTTTCTGCTGGTTCTTTTGGTTGTTTTGGTCTTGTGGCCATTTTGTGTCTCCTTGTGGTTGTTTTGCACCTGTTGAGTTTTCATCTCTTAGCAGATCTATGTAGAACTTCCTGTTTCTAAAATAATTGTGTATCTTGCGTTGTGTCTCCTGGTAGTTGGTTTGCGTATCTTTGTAGTCATGTTGTGTGTCTTTGCAGCTGTTTTGAATCTCCTTAGGTTGTCTTGGTTCTTTATAGTCATTTTGGGGGGTTTTTGGTGGTATTTTTGCACCTTTTCATTGTCATTACATCCAGTGCTTGAATTGGAATAAAAAAGGTGCCAGTACTCTAAATCAGAAACTGTTTCAAGTCAATTTATTTATACAGCTCAAAAACAAGAATGTGGCTCAAAGTCATAGTATATCCTATAATGCTGGTTTGTCTCTTGTACATTTGAGAAAGGCTCACTGTACTTAAACAAAATGACTTATTTTTATAAGTGGGGAGTGGACCTGACCTCCTCTAGGGGGGTCCGGGGGCACGCTCCCCCGGGAAGATTTTTCTTTTTAAATATTGAAGTTAAATGCATCAATCTGGTGCACTTTGAGAGCAAAGTGAAGAGATATATGGATACCTCTCAACATCCATGAAACAGAACTGTAAACAGATTTACTTTTTCTTTATGGATATAAAAGAAAGTAAAGCCTGACTTCTACTGGTGGCTGGTTAAATGACTCCTCGTCCCTGAGTACACTCATCTTTCAGCAGGAAAGGAGAGAGGGAATCAATGGAACTGCAAGGGAGGACACAGGGGAATCCAGACGTTGGTTTATGGGATGCAGAACTTGGAGCAGGAGGCTCGACCAGAGAAGGCTCCCCGTCAGACAAAATTTCTAACACAGGCAGCATTTTCTGTATTTGCAGTCGACTCCTTGTCCGGCGACAACCGCTGTCTTTTCGCACTATTATTAAGCCACACCAGCGGCATCTAGGTACGCTGGGCATATTTGTTGTCATGCGTCATGACGTGCCGCCGGCGGGTGAGTACCGGCATCTTACTCAGTAAGAAGTGCCGGTACCACATGGGTAAAAATCAGAAGTGCCGGTACTGCGTACCGGTGAGTACCGGCCCAATTCAAGCACTGGGTCGAGATGTAAAAAAATAGAATTAAGGTTTCACAAATCTCAAACTGGGTTATAAAGAATCTTTAGACTCTGGGATAATCTAGTCCAAATAAATCGGCTATGCAGCGATTTAAGAGGTTCAAACATGGAGGATTGTTCACTCAGCGCTGTAAATTAAATCCCTTAACCCTTAACTTTCCCCTTAACTGCCAAATCTGAAGCTCTGAATCGGAAGCGAACTTCAGCGTCGTGTATTTTCACATACCTGCAGCAAGTGCCAGGGCCGTACTGGGACAATAAGTCAGGCCGGGAATTATACACCCAGCCAGGCCACTACCATTGTGCCATTTTGCTGGATTTATTTATCAATATTTACAGCGTTGCTGCCCGTAGTGATAGCCCTCTAAATCTACTACCAAAAAATAAACATATGGACATGGGTTACTATTTTAAAAAATGTGCAAATCTATTTAGGAACCTATTCATGTGAACATATTTTAAGTGGGGGTGGACCTCAAATCCTATAGGGGGGTCCGGGGGCATTCTCCCCCGGTAAGATTTTGTTTTTAATGTTGGACTTAAATGCATCAATCTGGTTCACTTTGAGTGGGAAATAAAGAGAGAGACTACACCCACATGAAACAAAACTGTATACATTTAAATAATCATAAAATCAGAATAACATGGCCATAACCAATAACATATCATATCCAATATGAAAAAACATTGAAACTTGTTTATTTATTTGTTTTTTCGTTCATTTATAGTTGTGAGTGTGTGTGCTCCTGAACCAGCCTCTCCTGTCTCCCTCCTCTCCCCCTGCTCCTCTTTGAGGCAGCAGCAAAGACTAGTTTTAGCTCTCAACAAGTTTTTAAAGTTTATCTTACATTTTTTCACCTAGTTAACGTTTTATTTTTTATTATTCATTATTATTTTTATTATTCATTATTATTTTTATTATTCATTATTAATTTTTCTAATCACTCCCCCTTCAAATGGAAATATGTGTTTACATGAATGGTGACCAAACCGTGAGACCCACTGAGAACTAAGTTAACTATCTAAACCAGGGATGGGCAAATGGCAGCCCGCGGGCCGCATGCGGCCCCCACCTGCTCTTTTTGCGGCCCTCAGATTAATTTATAAACAACGTAATTAATAAAAAATATCTATTTTTTAAAAATATTTTTTTTTACTTGTAGTACTGATACCGTCCACTAGACTCCTAGTTACGTCGCGAGCTGCGTAGATGATTTCAAATACCGCAAAAATAATCTGTGACGCTTTTGTGTGTATTTTGTTTGTTTCCCGGGGAAACGCTCACAATAAACACTGGCTGTTGTTATGCCTGCTGTGACGTTAAGTTGGCTCTTGTAATTATGCCTTTACAAGCTTCAAAGTTGTATTTATCATCTGAATTTGGCGAAACAAGTTTAATATTCTTAAAACCAAGACTTTGTTTATTTGAAATCCGATGAAAACAAACTGTCACGGACCCTGCCGTGTTATCTATGATTACTACGCTTTTCATTCATAATATCAGCGGGAGGGAGGGGGAGTGGCGCTGAGGAACAGCAGAGTGCGGGCTGACGGGTGTCTGTGTTGGACATTCCCCTTATTGTGGGAATAAGGGAATGCAGAGACTGGCTACAAGTGTTTTAGGTTCAAGTTAGACAACTATTGTCTGGGTTTAGTGTTCATGACTTTCATGTTTATGTCCTCTAATGGTTAATCTCAATACACACACATTTTCCGTGACTTTCCAATAGTTTAAAATAGCTTTATTCCACTGTTTAATAACCTGTTCAATACAAACATGCCACTTGTAAAAATGAAATAACATTTTCTGTGAACTGATATTTGTGTTTTGGTGAGCTTATTAGAGGATGTTCCCCATTTTTTGGGGATGTTCCCTTTTTGATTTGTAAAATGTCAATGAAGATGTCAGACTTAGTATAATTTGTTAATAATTACATTACAACACATGTAATGTGGTGTGTGTGTGTTCCAAGTTGAATCTGCGCCCCCTGGTGGCCAGTACATCAATTGATGTGGCCCCCACCACCATCAAAGTGCCCCATCCCTGATCTAAAACACTCAGAGTCCTTTACCTCACCTGAGCTGAGGACCTGGCACTAGTTCCAAATTCATGCCATGCTGTCCGTTTAAAAAGCCTGATAATACAATAACATTTAAATTAATTGTATCATCAAATGAGGCAAATTCACACCTACAGAAGAGGACCAGTGCCACAAATGAAAAACATATTGAGATCTGGCCAAAAGTTTTATCACGTACCTGAATAAACAATTTCACTTTTGCCTTTTGTCACACTTCATTTCTGGATGTAAATAGAAATTGACCTTTGTCGCCATCTGCTGACTAAACCGTGGAACTGCTGTGAATTCAAAATCAGGGTCCTAACCTATACAGTCTATGGTATTTTACCAGTATTTCAATTTAACGCTATATTAAAGGTTACTTTTCAGATTTAGATTTGTTAACAAAGTATAAATCAAATAAACCGACATGTATTGGTTTCAATAAAGAAGAAGTATATAGAGTAATTACAATTATTTCCACCTCGCTAGCAGTGAAAGATCATAATCCAGTAATTTAATAGGTTTCTGAACGGGGCTCTTGGGCTTACCTTTCCTTTGGTACTTGCAGTAGATTTCGATGTAAATATTTACTTTTACTTATAACTTGAGGGTTTTTTTAATGTAATGTTGACGCCTTGACTTTATTTTAAAGACTTTGTGTTTAACAAGTTTAAATCCTCTAAAGCTACTCGACCTGAAGCCGGCACTAACTACACACGCAATACTGAGCATTTTCTTTTAAAGTGTCTATATATTTTTTTTAATGTACTTTTACCTTTCAATAAGAGTTGAATTACATTCACCTTCATGTAAAGTCATTCAATGAAGACAGAGTCAGAGGTCATGTCGGAACCCAAATGAACCTTATTGAGATTGTTTACAAAGCCGTAACATTGGAATGACTCAAATAAAATAATAAAAACGAACTTTTTTTTTTTAAAGTCCTGAGATTCACAGCTGATCCCTGGAGAGATTTTTTTAACCTGGCAAAAACATAACTGTCTCCTGCCATCAATGTGTGTGTGTGTGTGTGTGTGTGTGTTGTTTTGAAAAGAGCTGAAGTTGGACAATGGAGGGTCAGAGTCTTCACCACAGATGTTTCAGTGGCTTAGTACTCCTCCCCTTCTTCTCCTTCGTCCCCCACGCTGTCGGTGCCCACCTCCTCATAATCCTTCTCCAGGGCGGCCATATCCTCTCTGGCCTCAGAGAACTCTCCCTCCTCCATCCCCTCTCCAACGTACCAGTGGACGAAGGCCCTCTTGGCGTACATCAGGTCGAACTTGTGGTCCAGGCGAGCCCAGGCCTCTGCGATGGCGGTGGTGTTGCTCAGCATGCACACGGCCCTCTGCACCTTGGCCAGGTCTCCTCCAGGAACCACGGTAGGGGGCTGGTAGTTGATACCCACCTTGAAGCCAGTGGGACACCAGTCCACAAACTGGATGGTGCGCTTGGTTTTGATGGTGGCGATGGCAGAGTTGACATCTTTGGGCACCACATCACCACGGTACAGGAGGCAGCAGGCCATGTACTTGCCGTGGCGGGGGTCGCATTTCACCAACTGGTTGGCCGGCTCGAAACAGGCGTTGGTGATGTCAGCCACCGACAGCTGCTCGTGGTAGGCCTTCTCTGCGGAGATAACTGGGGCGTAGGTGGCCAGAGGGAAGTGGATACGAGGGTAGGGCACCAAGTTGGTCTGGAACTCAGTCAGATCCACATTCAAGGCACCATCGAAGCGCAGGGAGGCGGTGATGGAGGAGACGATCTGTGCAATCAGCCTGTTGAGGTTGGTGTAGGTAGGGCGCTCGATGTCCAGGTTCCTGCGGCAGATGTCGTAGATGGCCTCATTGTCCACCATGAAGGCACAGTCGGAGTGCTCCAGGGTGGTGTGGGTGGTCAGGATGGCGTTGTAGGGCTCCACCACAGCGGTGGACACCTGGGGGGCGGGGTAAACCGCAAACTCAAGCTTGGACTTCTTGCCGTAGTCGACAGAGAGACGCTCCATCAGCAAGGAGGTGAAGCCAGAGCCGGTTCCTCCTCCAAAGGAGTGGAAGATCAGGAAACCCTGGAGCCCTGTGCACTGGTCAGCCTGGAAATAAGGGATAATGGTTTTAAATGTTTTGCCATCAATCGAAATATGTTTTTATTTTAAAGGCTTCACTTGCAACATGTAATGAGATGAAGAGCTCACCAGTTTGCGAGTCCTGTCAAGCACCAGGTCGATGATCTCCTTGCCGACGGTGTAGTGACCGCGGGCGTAGTTGTTGGCTGCGTCCTCCTTACCGGTGATCAGCTGCTCGGGGTGGAAGAGCTGGCGGTAGGTTCCTGTACGGACTTCATCTGAGGAACAACACGGGTACAGTCATGGGTATTGAACCAGAATAATCCAGAATATTTTAGATACACGTCTATTCTACTGTAGATATTATATTTGCTGTTTATCGATTTTATTTTATTATTTATATATTTGAATGCCTGAACACACTGCTGCGGCAACAAAATAATTTCCCTATTTGGGTTCAATAAGCATCTATTTATCCGTCTGTCCTACCCGTCTTCTTCAAAAATATGATTTCACGTTTAAATACAAATATGTGTATCCTTACCGATTACAGTGGGCTCCAGGTCCACGAAGACGGCTCTGGGGACGTGTTTGCCGGCTCCAGTCTCGCTGAAGAAGGTGTTGAAGGAGTCGTCTCCTCCTCCGATGGTCTTGTCACTCGGCATCTGACCGTCAGGCTGGATGCCGTGCTCCAGGCAGTAGAGCTCCCAGCAGGCATTGCCAATCTGGACTCCGGCCTGGCCGACATGCATAGAGATACACTCACGCTGTGGAGGAGAGACAAACGGTTATTTTATTAAAGAGACCGTCTTTTGAGCAGATTACATTTTCGAATTTGAACGGATACATTCCATGTCAGTTTATACAGTGTAATCTGACCTCCTTATACAAGTACTACAACGTATGTGAATACAAACAGTTTCCATGTGTCAATTTGACAAATAAAACACAACTGGACTCAACTCTAAAATTGTGATTTATCGCAATTAAATTAACCAATTACCAACACTATCTACACTATTAGATATACAGTCACAGGGATACATTTAAAAAGGTTGGGAGGGAGGGGTACATTACAATATGGCCGAGCATAAGTTTCACTTTCCTTTTTTATTTAAATTCCAACTTTGGTCATGAAGAATATGTTTCTCTGTTGTCCACGTTCATAAAGCATAAAGCAACAGCATCAGAGCACGGTGCAGAGTCTCTAGATGAGTTTACAGTAGTCCCTCCTTCTTATTAAACATCCATGTAGTCCGCTGTATAGAAAACTGTAGTTTCCATCGTTTCCCCACAGCAGCAGACGCACAAAATGACGTCCGCTGGCGCATCATAAACACTCAGATAGTGAAAGTGCAGTCGGATTCTCTAAAGTATTGTCCTATCCACTATCCCTTAACGTTTCACTCAGAGGTCAAGGAATATACGATAGGGTTAGAACTTAGGAGCTGATTTTTGGACTATTCCACTGCAGCCCTAGTGACTTTGTGCCGAGTCACGTGTTCCTGTCTGCCCCTCCCAAGACGAGCAACATCTCTCCTCACTGCTGCAAAGCCCTGCCTTCTGTAACGTTCATGGACAGGTCGTTATCTGATGCAGTCTTCCAGCTCGCCGGGTTACAGTAATGCCCAGCCTTATGTCTTCCAAACCCACAAAGATGGGAAAACAGTTTTTCGCATACCGTTTTATACTGTATGCTTTTATTCCTATTAAATTGGAGTGAGAAAAATGCCCAGATGTCGATACAGTATCTTTGACTGTAGTTTAAAGCGATGAAAGTTCCGTTTTAACGGCTAATTTCAACCGTTATGATTTAAACTGCGCCAACTGTTTGGACTAAAGCTATCTCAATGTAGGCACATAAACGGGATTTCAATGGCAAGAAATGTAATTACCGGTAGTTTTATTATTTATATAATTGTTTTGTTCGTCAGTACTCACCATTTTTGTAGGATTTTTCTCCTTGCTTCTTTTCGACACTGAAGAATCGGTTGTTGAAGCCTGTAGTGAAAAGGAGGCGAGGAGCTGCCTATATTTATAATTTTCTGAGGGGGCGGAGACACAGCGGCGGTTTAAATGTCTTTCTGGCGCGAGCAAACGCTGGGCAGAGGTGCATTCAGGCACGGCTCGAAATAGTCCGACCCTACATGTTAGCTGTGTCATCTAAAATAACTGTTTTTAATTTTCGTTCTATTGAACGTCCAGAAACGTTTGAATTAATATCAGCAGTTATTGTTTCATCGTCTAAAAAAGTGTATTATATATTCACCCCATGCAAAGGTTTTAGGCTTCTATTCATGTCGGGCCTGAATTGGAAAAGGCATGAAAATATCACACACACATAGAGTTGAATTATTTTGTTTCTAATCTAAACAACACACAAGCTGAACATTTCCCCATCATTTATAGAATATCAAAAGCTAAAACTACAAGTTTGTTTTCATTGTATTTTGAACCTGAAAGTTACTAGAATACACACAAACAATCTTATTTGTGATCTCTGAAGTTCGGAAGGCGAATGTAGGAGAAGTAATTGAAGGCAGCATTATTCAAATAAGGAAGCAGGCTCTCTCTTTCTCTCATTCAATTCAATAGCTTTATTATTATAATAATAATAATAATAATAATAACAACAATAATAATAATAATTCATTACATTTATTAGAGCGCTCCCCAAATGCTCAAAGCGCTTCACATTACATATTACACTTTATTAGCATTACCATAGTTACATACAGTATTGCTAAAGCTCTGTGTAGTTTCAACATCTATACACAAATACATACATAAGAACAAACTGCTACATTTTGAACATAAGCAAGAACACGAACACACATTCATTCAATTCATATAATACATGAATACAAAAATAAAATATTAAAAATATGTGAGACCTGGTGTTGCAGGTCAGTTCGATTCCCTCGTACTGTGGCAGGCAGAGACAAACGAATGCAGCTTTCTTTGAGTAATATCTTTAGTTTTTCATTTTCTTTTTTAAATATTCGAGGATGCTTAGGTTTTGGAAATAATTGTTTCTGTACAGGTTCAAATGTTTGGCATTGTGTGAGGAAGTGCTGCTCTGTTTCCACAGCAGTTCCTTCACACTCAGGACCGTTTCTAGCTTTTTGGGGGCCCTATGCAAGATGCTGTTTGGGGGCCCTAGTCTTTACAGTTTTTTAACTACAATGGGGGAATTCCGAAGCCTTTAAGACAGGGGTGCCCAACCTTTTTTGAACCAAGAGCTACTTTAAAGTTGCCAGTCCGCCGAGATCTACCAGTCCAAATAGAGAGGGGGGGGGGGGGGGGCTGCTAGCGAAAATTATGCCATTTAAAAACATAAACGGCCGTCAGCGAATCGAACCGGCCCTTGACGACCGGCCATTCTGTGATTCTCCAGATTCTACAGATGGCCAGTCCACGAAGGGTGGAAAATACATACCTGAAGTAAACAAAGACGTGCAACGGGAAGGTGTTCCCACGGCAAACAAAACTTAAAATATTAAATGAATCAATCTCCTCTCTTAAAATTCACAAATTATTATGAATTAAACATTCACAATCTTATAATTATGTATTCACATTTTTAACTCTGTTACATATGCACGCAACGAACAGAAGAGCGTAGGGCAGAATTAGGAGGGAATTCCATCTCATAGCGTTTGTGCACCGTTTTGAAATGCTCTAAATTACCCTTCTTCGATAAAGCCACGCTCGCATTGCAGATGACACAGATGGATTTTGAATTGGAATAAACAAAAAAATAATCATCCTCCCACTCGGAGTGAAAATGATATATTTTGGGCTTTTATGCTTCTGCCATAATTGCGGTCTTGTGTGTGTGCGGACTGTCACTCCTGTTGACACGGACAACATCAGCTAGTGCTGGTGGGCACTAGTAGTGCCCACCAGCCACGCCCCGACACATGGGGTCACGCCAATCACAAAGCTTTGATGCGTTCAAGTTAGGGGTGTAACGGTATCCGTATTCGTCCCGTACCGTCACGGTTCGGACGTCACGGTTCGGCACATGCAGTCACACGGCGAATATGCCTTTTTTTACGAGTGGGAAAAAAGTCTGTCCTTCAGGGCAGCATCCACTACACTATTTATAATCCAGGGGGCGGTATTGCGCCTAAAAGCTGTTTGCCAGCCGCCCTTAAACAACAGATGAAGAACAAGAAGAAACACAACAACAAAACGAACTAAATACAAGAAGAAGAAAAGTTAGTATGGTGAGTTCAGATAACACACAGGAGCTAGAACCCACCTGCTTCTTTTAAATCAGCTGTGTGGGAACATTTCGGGTTCCCTGTGGACTACAATAACGATGAGGTGTGCGAGTGGTGGATCGGACGAGGACGGTGTGTCGGCGTTGTTCTACAGCGGTGCGGTATGCTAATATAAAAAACACGCCAAACATGCTAAATCATATCAGAAGACATCACCCAGATTTGCCAATCACCGGAGCCCGGCAAAAGACAACAGCAGTTCAACAGCTGATCCCCGCTGTTTTTAAGAAGCCAATAGACATGAGAGCCGAGAGACCAAAATAAATAACGGAAGCTTTTGGCATATGTTTTTCAACGACTTTGCGCTCTTGAAACACTTTCTTATTATTTATGATGTAAGACATTCTTTTTAGTTTTACAGCTTGATGAAACCTTTTTGTTTGACATCAGCCATTATAGATAATATGGCCATCTGAGTGTGTGTGGTTTGTTTTTAACTGTTTAATACAGTTAATTATTTAAAATGTCAGAGTTCCTTATTTTGAGACTGAAACTTGCACTACTGTTCAAAAATAAATAACAACAAACCTGGAATTATGCATTTGGGACTTTTTTTTGCTTTTTCTTGTTGTACCGAACCGTGACCCCCAAACCGAGGTACGAACCGAACCGTGACTTCTGTGAACCGTTACACCCCTAGTTCAAGCGCATTATTCTCGCACAGGAAGATTATGTTATAGGACATTAACGATAAAACAGAATATTGTTGTTCTATTTTTAGACACATCTCGATCGACTGGGAATCTCCCAACTTGGGCACCCCTGCTTTAAGATGATCTGTGGAGATGCATCAATCTGAAAACAGGCTAATTTCACGAAAACCAAGCAATTGAAACTTACAACAATTTATATTAAAAAGGTAAACATTAAGGCTCCGCTATGCAGGGCCGTCCCCCCCACAGACCGATCATGCAGACTGCGTGGGGCCTCACCTTGCGGAGGGGGCCTCACCTTACGGAGGGGGCCTCATCTTGCAGAGGGTTCCTCAACTGAGCAGAAAATGCGGTGCACCTATGAACTTGCGGCGCAATTAGTGTGGCGCGGGCGCGGTTTCTCCGCTGCGAGGCTCCACTAGCCCCCCCCCGTTGACACTCGCGAAACAGAGGGCCTCATCATATAACTTTGCGTGGGGCCTCATGTTGACCAGGGACAATAAAGACGGCTAATTTGAATTCTCCCCAAATATATTGAGGCTGAACCTGAACTTTCAGCTTGGGGGCCCCCTAGTGGCCGCAGGGGCCCTATGCATCTGCATAGTCCGCCTATAGGAAGAAACGGCCCTATTCACAATGTTGGCATGATCGCTTCTGACAGCCATGTTTTTTTGTGCCTGCCTGTTTCTATGGCCAGGTTGTGAGCATTCAGTCAGTACATTGTCAAAATGTTTCTGTGTTTAAACTCTGTTGAAGTCTTTCTTTTGTCGGGTTTAACAGGATTAAATCATCTGCATAAATCAGGAATTTGATCCCTGTTTTGTGAAGTGTGAGACCAGAGGCCTGTACTGCGAAGCCGGTTCAACATAACCTGGATATGTTTGAGTTACCCGGTTTACCTAATCCAAAACAAACGCGCTCTCGCTAAACGGTCCTACGACGCTGGTTATCAACTCGTTAACTGAAAAGGGGCGGTGTTAGCAACATTTGACCAATCACAAACATGGAGAAGCGTACTGACAGCGCAGCGTCATACTTCCTGAATGGAAAGTAAACTATAATATGAGACAAATATGAAGAAGTTCAACTTCTAAAAAAAATTACAGAAGAAAAATCGCGGACTGGGTGTCAATTTTAACTGATTTTAATATGTACTCACCACCAGCAGGTAGCAACAGAGGCTAATTGTATGTAACAGCCTGAACAAATACTAGAACAATATGCATCCAAAACATATTAATGTTTAAAAAAGAACCAATGTCATTTTTTTGGTTTTTCGGAAAAAAGGAAAACCAAAAAACCGACGTAATTCAGTTTTTAAACCAAAACGGGAAAACAGATAAATCAACGTTTTGGTTTTGTTTGTATGATTTACGAATAATCCAGCATTTAGCACTACATCGAGATTAAGATTAAACACATTTATTTTGGGAACACCAGCATATAGGCTACCTATGGAGTTAGCCAGATGTGTGTAAATTACTGTTCATGGTCATTTGAAAACAAATGCCGGTGTCGGACAGCACAAACACACCGAACACACAGAGCTGAGCAGAGCACATACACACACACATCATGCGCCTTGGTGACTGGACATCTCCTTCATAAAACTAATAAAAGGGGGAGTAATCGGGCAGTTCGATGTGTGTAGAGGTGTGTGTGGTTAACACGTAGCAGCCTGCAGTCACTCTTAAGCTGTTCTGATGAAGGTAAACACAGCGAAGGCGGTGCGTAAAAAGGCACATCTTTACCCGCTGGTGCTGCACTTCTCAGAGGCGCAGTACACGTCCCGCTGCCTCCTGATGCTGCAGCCATTTCATGAAGTGAAGGAGGTGTTCCTTCTATAAAACAGCTGCGGGCAGCAGATACCGTGAGAGTCCCGGACATGAATTCATAGATCAAGGCAGACTGGTTTACTCTCCTGTTTTGCCAATCCGGTGCTTAAACAAATAGCTCTACACCCCTGGCCGACATGTCCTTAAAATTAAGTCTGAGTTTGAAATATATCTCAAATAATGTATGCACTGCCATTTCCCCACATAAACATAACAGTCTGCAATTAAACAGTTGTCTCCTGTACGCTCCTCTTCTTGGCGCACCGCTAACTTTCTCGTGCGCACGAGAGGCTGAGACCCAGGCTGATCCGCCGAATCCCTCGGAACATCATAAAAGCCATTTTTAACAGTTTTCTCGTGAAAGTTTAACCAGGCTACTGGATAAAATAATATCACTGGTATAGGTGCAAAAATTAAACACTTTTTGAAAAAAATATTATGATAAAATATTTTTATATATTTATAATTCTGCAAATATTACGATAAACTCACAGCTATTTCGTGGGGGTTGTTGAACCCCTGCTGTAGAGCACATGTGTTTTAAAAAGCAGGAAATAAAAAAAGGAACTCACCTTGTGATAAACCCGCAAGAGAAAAAGCATTTGAGCTCCATACTGTTTCAGACATAATCTTTGATGTGGTTTAGAACAGGGTGACATTTAATCAGAAGCGAATTTAACTTTATCTCCTGTAGAATTCTGATCAGGCATTAGGGGCAGGCACAGCCCCACCTAGTGTCAGCAGAAAGTATTAAAAATAATGATTACAAAAAAAAGTTAAAAAAAATATAAAATATATTTTAAGATCATGTTTAATAATCTGATTCGTCTCATTGCTGTTTTTCTCTGTGTTCTTCTAATGAGTGTATACAGTGTGTGCCTATTGAGCTGTTAAGAGCCATGTGGGACAAAACCTGATCATGCCCCTCCCTCTCACTGTCTAAGTGAACGGTGACTGTAAAAACTACACTGCGCATGCTCAGAGTATTTAATGTGTGTGGCAAAAAAATAATGACCATAGGGGCACTGAGCTGCCATCCCCACCATACGTCATCTCACATAATTCAGAGCTGATTGGCTGTAAGTACGTGTGCCGCGAAAAGTGTGGTGTGTGAAGAGGAGACGAGAGACGCGTCCTAAAACCAGGAAGTAAGCTGCGCATGGCTTCCCTCCACAAAAAAGCAATGAGATTTCTCCATAGGATTTGAGAAAATAGCTCAAAATAAGATCTGTGGGAAACGTAGCTGTTAGATAAATGCACGTTTTGTTCAGCCGGATAATATCCACATGTCTACCCTACTTTTATCATTTTCGAATCATAAATCTATTGATTAGATTAGATTTATGATAGACTTTTGAAACTACAAGAAGATAAGGAGGACTTTTACAAAAAACTAATAGAGATTTTTGTCCAGAAGGATAGGCAAATGGACTTCATCTTCAAGTCAAGGTAAGACCGCAATTTGATTGAAAATGGGATCTTACTAAGAGAGAACAATTCAATATTTAAATGATAAAATAAAAAATGTTGGGTATCCTTCTGTTGAACTGTCTGTTTATAAGTAATCGAAGCATCAGACTAAAAAAGCTTTTGAAAATAATATTATATTTTGATTGAGGTCAAAATATAATATTTGTAAACCTGAAGAGTCAGTGTCAGTGCCTCACCAGCCATGAACCTCACTGCAGTAATAATAATAATAAAAACATCACTATAGCTTATAGACATCTAAGTTTTTTGTACCCCACCACTTTTGTACATATAAAAACGCCACTGAGTATGAGGCATGGCTACAATGGGTGAACTGTTTGGTATTTTAAGCAAACAACTTCACAGACATGTTTTGTATGGTTATCAGTCTCTCAGTCTGACTGGAGAGGACTCTCCTCTACCTTGTTGTTGAAACAGCCGTTAGCGCAGCTAGCTAGCACCAGATGCTAACAACAACAATAGCCTACACCAGTGCTTCTCAAAGTGTGGTCCGCGGACCACTGGTGGTCCGTGAGCGCCCCCTAGTGGTCCGTGAGTATATTGATAACATTTCACATTTGAAATAAATACATTTATTTAAGTTTTCCGCACTCTCGCGCGAATATCTCCGCAATGAAGCGAGCTTAAGTTTCACTTTCGATTGCATGATATAGCCCAGATAAACACCTTCATCACACATGTTGCCACTTGTTTGTACCATTTTCAGGCGATTTGTAAAAAACGATGTGTTTTTGGATATTTGTGGAGTTAGGTGGTCCGCGAGTGTTTTTGTATTGGTTAAGTGGTCCTTGGTATGAAAAAGTTTGAGAAACACTGGCCTACACGTAACCGGTGCGCGCGCTTTCTCTCTCTTGCTCACTTGCGCCACACATACATACACACACACCCTCCCGAGCTTGAATGACACACAGAGACCAATCGAGGGCATTAGTGTATGATCTGTATGAAAGTGGCCATGTGGGCAGGCCACATCATGTAGACAGCCAGTCACCCTCTGTGAGGCAGAGTCATTTGCGCAGCGTTGCGTTCACAATACATACATAAAAAAAATCCTCAGGCCAGCAGGCCACTCAGCAGGCCAGGCCATCGGGAAACCTTCCGGTGCTCCCGATGGCCAGTCCGGGCCTGGCAAGTGCTGATAAAGGGTCTAAAGTGTTATTAATGTGATAATAAAGTGCTACTGAAGAGTGTAAAGTGTTAATTAAGGGTAAAGGGAACAGACCAGGGGCCTCATTTATAAAGGGATATACGCTCAAAAAATGGCGTACGCCAGTTTCTACGCAATGTTTGCAATTTATAAAATATTAACTTGATGTGAAAATGTGCGGTCCTCCACGCAAACTCTAACCCATGCGTACGCACTAAGCACAAAGACGGGAGAGACGAGAAACTGCGACACCGTTGGCAGAAGGAAGAATGGAGAGAAATGTGTGGAAATAATACCATAAATAAAATGTTACCTCTCATTTATCACATATGAAGAATTCATTTTCAAACATTGATTAAAGCCAATCTTAAAATGATTAAACAAACGCCTGTTTGAGACTCCTCAGTCACACAAAAACATAACTTGGAGAAATAAATAAATACGGATATGTTATTTAAAACCACCTCGAATATGTTGTGTTAATGTTATGAAATGTTTTCTCATAAATGATGCGGTTTTGCATTTCTAGGTTGTAGAACGAGCATGGTTTTATATACTACCATGTTTAATCGTGTTTTATGCCGTTTGCTAAGACTTGATAAGTCGCTCATAAAACACAGGAGGTATGGAAGCTAAGAACACCATATGTGGTAAATTGTACAGCTAATATAACACAGCACATTAGTTGTGTTTCCTCTAACTGGTGGATATAGAGTTGCTGCAGTGGAGACGCTGCGCACAGCTGATCGACAGCTGGAACACAAACCACCAAATACGAAAACATAATTCAGATCCAGTCGTATGACTCCACTCCGGAGGTACAGTAGCCTATGTGTATTGTTTTTGTCATGAACCTTTTTCGGACCACTTATTTATTTATTTTGGTGACGATCCGACCTCCATGCTGCTCCTCTGGTTCAAACTGCATCCACCAAACAATATGATTTATCTCCACCTCCCCACAATAACCAAAATCTGACACGGTGTGAGACGTCTTTTTTAGCTGTTCTGTTGTCATTTCCTGCGATCTTCTTCATGCAGTCACTCAGAATTAATGAATGGGTGTTTCTTTGAGTGTATATATAGGCAAATCTGGGCGTTACGTGAAGCCCGCAAAAGCTGCACCGCATTTCGAGTCGGTTGTGATTTTATAAAGGGAAACCGGCGTAGGAAGTGCTGTACGCACTTTCCTCGCCGGTACGCAATGTTTTGTGAATCGGAAAATGTCGGAACATTTCTGTACCTATTTTTTGGATTTCTACTACGTAAGCAACCTTCCCACGTGAATCCTACGCACGGCGTTATAAATGAGGCCCCAGGTCCTTTCATCAGACGGGAAGCGAAAGAACGAGCAAGACCCATTGCTGGTATGATAACAACCTGGTACTAAGCACACAGGCATCGTGTTAAAGTTATCTTATCTTAGCCAGCGCCATATAGATAGATAATATATATAGATTCTATCTATATGGCGCTGATCATAGCTATCTCTTAAAAACAATTGTGACATCACTTACGCGACTCTGGGATTTGTAGTCTTTCTAGTTGCGTATTTCTCATAGTCTTATATTTCAACAGTTTTACGACAAACTGTGACTTTTTTGACATGGAAATTATTTTTTAAGATTGACAAACATCATATGTGTAATTCGTGGCACAATTCAAACGGGATCGAAAGATACGATTTCTCTCTCCATTGACTTCAATACATTATTTTTCCGAAATAAGGTCCCATGGAGGTTGACTGGAAAGGGAGGGACTTCGCCACTATGGGCTAGTTGCACAAGATGGCGTCTATCAACTTTCGGCGGCTGGGCGTGCGGTTGTAAACTTCCGGTCTACAGTAGAGCGGTAGAGGGAAGAGCGGTAGATAGCGAGAGAGATAGCGTATAGATATTATATAATATAGGTACTATTTTACACTCAATGTCTCCAAGACCTACCGAAGGTTAACATCAGTGATGTACATCGGCTGGTACGAGCGGCAGGCTCAGCCCCGAGGAGCAAAAGAGAAAAGGGGTTCAAGATGTCTACATATCCAGCTACGTCGACAATTATGAAGGTAAGTGACAAACAAAGCTGTAGTTACTGGCTAACTTTGACAAATTGACAGTCTTGATACAGTGTAAAGCGTTTTAATGATGTACCATTACGTTTTTTTTGGATAACATGAATGATATCTAATTCCCCACAGTTTCAAACAAAGCTCTACCTTCAGGGAGAGTGAGCATCAGGGCTAGCTGTTACAGGTCCATGAGAAAGCATGAAAAGCCTCACGATCTCAGAGTAGGGAGGAAAATAAAAAGTGTTCATCGGTTCAAAGCCTCAATCAGGTTCATGTTTTGATGTGGCTGGAGTAGGTAACCTGGGATTTAGGATTCAAATAAGCCCAGCTAGCTGACGTGTTGCAACAGATTACATAGTGACAATACATTAGCTCAACTGGCAGCTAGCTATGTGTGTGTGTAGCATGAAGGGGCTACAGATTTATTTTCGTTGTGTAACCCTCTCGTGTAAAATGATAAATACATTAGCTAAACCCAAACTTCGCTTTCATCAAAGATTCTTAATGAGGTTGAAAACCGTCTCTGCTTTCATGGAAACCCCAGAAACTGGTTGTGACTGTTCTTTACTGAATGTTAGTATAATCCATGTAGGGTCCATTTGTATTGGCCAGTGTTTGGTAAGTGCTGGTTTTGTACCCTACATCTATGTTAAGCTGTTCTACTAACACTATTTTATGTAGTTATAATATAAGATAATACATTGAGAGAGCTGAGACAGGATATACAAGCGTATCTGTTTGAATGTCCTCAAATGACAGTATTCCAAACAGCAGAACTTCTGTGTATGTGATGACAACCTGACATGATTTAGCCTTTTCCCACACCTACTACTACTGATCAGCCTGCTCTCAGCTTTCTCATGTGTCTGTGTTGTGTTGAAGCAGTGTCCTAAATGTAAAATGACTGACATTTTGTTTTAAGAACTGTTCACCTGTGGAGATTGCAGTGGCAAAGTGTTCCCGTGTAGCTGGAACAGCACTCTGCAACCACAATGTTGCACTGCTGTTCCAGACCGCACACTGCTCCACACTCAACCTGGCTGCTGTCCCCCCTGTCCTCAGCTGCTGTACCCCCTGTCCTCAGCTGCTGTCCCCCCTGTCCTCAGCTGCTGTCCCCCCTGTCCTCAGCTGCACTGAAACAGAGCAGCGATGGCACAAGCCAAGAACCATGGTAAGTACAGTATGTGTTCACAACCAATCCACGGTTTAATGAATATTTCCTTTGTGCCCAGAGCTGATTTAGTATGTTGCATCAACGACCTTTTCAATTCATTTGACAATTCTTTTGTGTAATTAATAGGGTGTGAAACCAGGCAGAGTGAGTGACATGGTGTTCACTTCCACTAAGCCAAAGCAGTTTACAGTTGCTGACGGTGTAAGGTAATGAAGCTCAGCGCAAGTTCAGACAGGAAGACCCATCACTCCGTATTGCACGTCATGGCAATACTCGCTCCCTTCACTGGATGACGGAGAGCGCCACTCCTTTGCCAACCTATCACTCCCCTCCATTCACAAGCCTAATTATCGCACCTGTTAATCCCTCTATATATGCTCTCCCCTTTTCTATCAGCTGTCTTTCAGGTGTCAACGCACAACCCTCCTCCACCCCTTCGCCTCCTGCTTCCAACTCAGGGCCAAGCTCCCATCCAACCGGACCTAACCACTTATCACCATCACCAGTGTCTAGACCCGGGGGGGTTCATCGGAAACGGTTCTTTCCCTTCCCGAATGATATCCTACAAAACCTGGGCCTAATCGCCAAACACCATTTTGTTCTCTTGTTATAAACTGTCATTATGTTTCATTTATATAATGTGACGGATAATAAACATGTATTCCATACATCACGTCTCTCCTGATTGAAATATCTATTGTCCTAAGTAATTGTATATAGCCTGCTACAACTTTATGATTGTTGTCTGAGTGTAAAATTGTTCTTAAAGTCCTAATTATCATATAAACATGTTCAAAGGAGTACACGTTACAAGGCCGTGCGGGGCGAGCTGCCAGACCCAGATGTCCTCAAAGTCAGCGAGGCATACAAGGACTTCTCAGCAGACATCGCACCACGAAAAAAGAACGAATGGCTCACTACTCAACTCAACGACTAACACTCTTTCAGAGGATATGTTGGAAATGCACACATTATATATATTTTCTGCATCTACTTTCTGGATATTGTACATCTGTTCTATAAACTAGCATTACTTAAATATGCAGAGACTAATTGAAATGTTTAAATATGTATTTTTCCCCCCGATATAACATCAACCTATGTTTTGTAAAAGTTTATTAAATTAATCTGTCAAATGTTATCATATTGTGGATTTATTAAATTATGTATTTTCCTTTGTTATTTATGTGTGCGTTTGTTTTGAGGATATAATTCATTATACCTAAACATAGTATGGTATAACTGCTTTTTGTAATGAAATACACAATTGGTTTGGGAGCAAGAAATCTTTTAATCGTTGTTGCCCAGGCTTGCCCAAATGAATGGAAACTTATCTCCCGATTATAACATTGTGTAACTTGCTGCTGTTAAATACCTTCAAACTATGTGCTTTATGTGCAATATATACTTTATATATGCCATCTTTAATGCACTTATTGTAACTCGCTTTGGATAAAAGCGTCAGCTAAATGCAATGTAATGTAATAACTGTAATATATATACCGGGCTGCTAAATCCTAAGAAATGCTACAGGATTTGATTTGTAGATTTGTTTTGTTTTTTATCTGTATTTTTGAAAATTATGTAACTTTTTATCTTTTTTTTGCACATTGTTTATTATATCATAACTTAGTACTTTTTTAGCATATTGTTTATTATATTATAACTCAGTACCTTTTAACGCATGTAAGATATTCAACACTAAGCAATGTAGTGCCGACTTTCACGCCAATCGCTTTTCTTTACCCCGAAATCCGCTCATTCTTGCTCTCGGTGTGACATAACAAGCTGTCAAAACTCTGTACTCAAACCGGAAGTACTCAGCCGCACACCCAGCCGCCGGAAGTTGATAGACGCCATCTTGTGCACAGAGCCTATATATTCAGCAGCAGCAGTGAGACGCTGCATCTTCAACGACAGCAGCATTTTAACTTTACTCATGTTTACTGGATCACCTTTTCCTGCAGACTGTTAAACACACCGTGTCTCTCTCCATCTGACGAGCGTTGCTAACGTGTTTCCAGCTAGCATGCTAAGCTAGCTCCTACAGTCCGAGGTAAACGCTCCAGAAAAAACAGCACAGTCCATTACTTACCCATCAGAGGTTTATCCAGACACACGGGTGATGGATCAGTAGTGCTGGAGCTCACACACACTTTCTCAGGAACACAATTTACATCTCATTGCAGCTGTTTTGAATCTCTATGAATACGTCTTCGTTTATGCGGTCAATTTGTTCCTCTTTTTATTTGCTCTGTGTCTCTGTAGTTGGTTTCTGAACCCTTGTAATCATTCAGTGTTGATTTATAGTAATTGTCTGTCTCGTTGCAGCTCTGCAGATTTGTTTTGCGTCTTTTGGGTGTATTTTGTGGTGACTGAGTCTCTCTGCACCTTGCCCTGCTGCAGGTCGATGCTCCCAGATGTGGTGGATGACTTCACGATGAAGAACCCGGCCTGCAGAGACCTGGAGCCGCTGTTCTTCTCCTGTTATGCTTTCTGCAGTAAGCTGGCAGGAGGCCTGTCTGTGGGCATCTCCACCCTGATATTACAGTGAGTCTTTTTAGTATTTATTGACTTTGTTTGTCCCATACATGCTCAAAACACCAAACGAATGACTTTGCAGGCAGTATACACAGTAAGCGAAACAAAACGGAGGAAGATGCAGCATATCTTGAATCCAAATTAAAATGTTAACATGAAGGAAAGACAAAAAGTAGATTTTTTTCTTAGTAAGTTAAAATTATAAATACAACAAATGAATTAAATGACATTTTAATAAAATAAAAACCATTTAGTCTAAAAAACAAAAAACAGATTCTACTTAAATAAATATTACACTGAACAAAAATATAAATGCAACACTTTTGTTTTTGCTCCCATTTTTCATGAGATGAACTCAAAGATCTAAAACATTTTCTATATACACAAAATAACCATTTCTCTCAAATATTGTTCACAAATCTGAAAGAATCTGTGATAGTGAGCACTTCTGCTTTGCCGAGATAATCCATCCCACCTCACAGGTGTGGCATATCAAGATGCTGATTAGACAGCATGATTATTGCACAGGTGTGCCTTAGGCTGGCCACAATAAAAGGCCACTCTAAAATGTTCAGTTTTATCACACAGCACAATGTGTGATACAGATGTCGCAAGTTTTGAGGGAGCGTGCAATTGGCATGCTGACAGCAGGAATGTCCACCAGAGCTGTTGCCTGTGAATTGAATGACAACCTGATCAACTCTATGCGAAGATGTGTTGCACTGCGTGAGGCAAATGGTGGTCACACCAGATACTGACTGGTTTTCGGACCCCCCCAATAAAGCAATGGTTATTTTGTGTATATAGAAAATGTTTTAGATCTTTGAGTTCATCTCATGAAAAATGGGAGCAAAAACAAAAGTGTTGCGTTTATATTTTTGTTCAGTGTAAAACAATTCAGATCAAATAAAAATTACATATAGTCTTCATATAAAAAAATTATTAAAATATTAAATTCAAATACTAAATATATAAAAAAAAACATCCAAAAATAATATTTTATCCACCCTCCAATTATTCATATATTAAATGTGTACATTTGTCACATCCCTGTTCCTCCTGGTCTGCAGGTTTGTGGGGTACAGAGCGGGTGCGTGTCATCACGAGGGGGGGGGTGGCGACGGCTCTCATCGTGATGTTCTCCCCGGTGCCCGTCGCTCTGCTGCTGATCGGGATGTTCTTCTTCCACTCGTACCCCATCAATGAGAGGAAGTGTCTGCAGGAACAACTGACCCCAGATCAGTAAGTTGATGTTTGAGTAAACGATCCTCCCACCAGGGCTCTCGACTAACTTTTTTCACCATCCTCCCGGGAAACCGTCCCGAAATACAATCTAAGCCGTCCCGAAATTAATGTGGACCGTCCCGAATTTAAAATGTTAGTTTTTCTACATTATCATTAGTTAAAATCATTCAAAGTGACCTTTAACATAAATAAAACATCATACAAATCATTAGATGATAATTCATCAACCTTTTTATTTTAGTAAATCATTCAATCACAGAAACAAAGTCCAAATATATTTAAACAAACACACAATCCAATCAAGTCCCATCCAATTAACAAACAAATCCAACACTGTGGCCTGAAGACAGAACCCAGAGTAACCACTAACCAGGACGACAGTCTGTAACACAGTCAGGAGACCTTTACATACGGCCCCGCCCCCTCGCACACAGACGGGAGAGAGAGAGAGATCTCATCTGGATTGAAAAGCTTGAAAATACATCAAAGACGCATGTTGTAGTCTTATTGCATATTAGAAACGGAGTTGGTGAAACTAAAACTGCGATATAATGTGTATGTAGCAATAATACATATGACATATCTTTTTTAAATGTCTCCTGTACCGATAAAAAGTCTGATAACATCGGAGCTTAACGTTACCACTGTCTTTAATAATTCCGGCCCGGGGCCCGTTTAATACCGGGGCTCGGTACCCACCCCTACATGGGGAGAGGCAGCATATTGCTAAGGACTAAATACGATGGAGGGTTCTCTTCTCAGCCTTATTACCCATAGGGGATGAAGAGGAGTAAATAAAGAGGCCGGCGCTCCGGGGTCTGGTTCTGCTGTGCGTTTTGTGATGTAACGGTAAAACATTTCATAATTCCTCCACGAGATGCCATTGTACATCACTCAACCCGCTAAATACACACACCCAGTACATAGCTGGACCTGCGAATTTGCAAGCCAGGAATTCGCGGGCACAGCTGTAGCTACGTACTGTGTGTGTGTGGGTATTTCGCGGGTTGCTAAATGTTTTGTGTGTGTTTATGTTGACAAGGAGGTTTAATAACTGTGTGCTCCACAAAACGTGCAGGCGGTTTCATTTTCATCGCCGTTTGTAGTGGAGTTAGCAGGGTATTTTTATTTTAACTCTCGTCCCAAATTCGTCCCAAAATTATTTTTATTATTCTCCCAGGAGACGGAGCCACAAACCAAAAAAACATTGTGACATCACAAAGAGGCCTAAATCTGATCCTCTCATTTTCAGGTAGGGTTTCATATAAATGGATCAGGACAAAAGGAGAGGGGTCTTTGTTCCTGAGGCTGAGGTGTTACATGTCTATGTATAAAGACATGAAGAAGTTTGCATAATAGGTGACCTTTAAAGTGTGATGTGTAACCCCTAGCAACATGCTCGCGACAAAGGGGGCATCATTACACCTCCAATACTTGGTCTGAATGATCAAGCATCAGTTATGTATTTATTTAATGGTGTATATTTTTGTTTCGTATATAAATGTTTTTATCCTATTGCAGCGATATTAACTATTTTTGTTTTTCCTCCAGCCCTGAAGCCTCATCACCAGCAGACCTGAAAGAGGACTCGGAGCAGCTGCCATCAACGTCACATTATAACACAAGTTACAATCCAAACTCATCAGCTGGTCCTGAAAAACAATCCTCAGTCAAATCATCCGGACGTTCACTTGCATCATCAGAAAACAGCAGGTCTAAATCAGTTCTTAATCAAATGTAAATCCTCAGAGTCAAACCTCACCGCAGAGATCAGGAGACGAGAAACGGAGCGGGAATGTTCCTGAAAAGAATCCCAGAACTTCCTCCAGCAGGTCACACGTTAGAACCAAAATGTCCTGGGTATAGTGAGACACATTGAGACTTTTAGAAAAGAGACACTACTCTGGGATCTGAATCTAACACTGAATACTTTATTTTAAACTCTATTCTTATACATTTTCTATTTTTAAAGTCCTCTGCAAAATGTCTGCACCTGTTCTTGCTCAAATAAACAACCTTTTTCAGTCTGTCATTCATGGTGCTGTTATACTAATGTGGATGGATGGATAGATGGATGGATGGATGAAAGCAGATCATCTGTTCCAATTGCATACACAATGATTTGGTTGTTTTTGCATAATGGTTGTGTTATCAATACCATGACAGTGTGAGTCGTCACTCTGGAATTAAGAGGTTTAGAAATGTGTCAAATTGTTGGGCGCTTTTTCTTTTGCACTATTAAATTAATTCTGTCTAATTTCATGGCTTTAAGAAAAGCCATAAATACTGGGGGAATTTTGAGAAAGCAAATGTTTTGTTTTTTCAAATTGAAGGCCACATTTTGATATTATCATTACGACCTGAATGTTTTGTTCATGACAAGTCAACCGATACAGAAAAGCATCCCACAATGTTCGAATTACAGTGCAGAAAAATACAAGTGTGTGCACTTTATAACGGATGGAACCCGCGTATCTCTTTAGGACCAGTTGGACTAATGTGTCGCGACACCAATAGCTGTTTAAAACGGACAACAGGTGATGACATTTGACATCAGAGCCAGTTTAGCTTGTAGGTTACCAAGGCAACGTTAGGAACAACAGTTAGATAGCCGTTTGACTGTTGTTTTATTTACTAAATGTGCTGTTTCTTTAGAGGATCGATTATTTCAGATATCTTAAATGCCGAATCAAAGTACACCATTCACCTCTGAACTGTAGTGGAGTAGAAGAACAAAGTATCAGAAAATGTATATACTCGGGTAAAGTACTACTGTCTCTAAATTGTAAGTACAGTACTTGAGTAAATGTACTTATCTACTTTACACCGTTGCGGTGCTGGAGGACGGCATCCCAAACCAGGCTCTGAGGGAGATCAAGGCTCTGCAAGAGATCGAGAACAACGAGCATGTGAGTGTCAGAGGACGCCATCTTACCCTTTCATTATCCTAGTGACCTTCACAGTAACATCCTATCGTTAACAAACAAAATAAGAGATGGACGGTAGCCATAAGACAGCAGTACTTTTGAATCTCATAAGTATTAGTCAATTTATTTCAAATATTTGTATTGAGAAGTGTAGGCAATAGTACAGACTTCTTTGGGGTGGAAAATCATGCTTCCCTTTTCTCAACATAGAAGACAAACATAACAGCCAACAAGAAATAATAAGCTGTTGAAGGAAGTTTTTCCATTAATTAGCACTTTATTAAATATTGTGAATATGTCTTTATTATCAGGCTATGTTCCACAATCATTCAAAGTAGCAGTAATAAAACCGCTTCTTAAAAAGCACAACCTCGATCCAGAGGTTTTAGCCAACTATAGACCTATTTCTAATCTTCCGTTCCTCTCAAATATTCTTGAGAAAGCGGTCGCAAAACAGCTGTGTGATTACTTAAAAAACAATGATTTATTTGAAGATTTTCAGTCTGGCTTTAGAACACATCATAGCACAGAGACAGCTCTGGTTAAAGTCACAAATGACATTCTAATAGCCTCAGACAAGGGACTTGTCTCTATTCTTGTTTTGCTCGATCTCAGTGCTGCATTTGATACTATCGACCATGACATCCTATTGCAAAGACTAGAGCACTTAGTTGGCAAACAGGGAACTGCTTTAGGCTGGTTTAGGTCCTATCTATCTGAACGCTCTCAGTTTGTACGTGTCAATGATGAATCTTCCACGCAAACCAAAGTTCGCCATGGAGTGCCACAGGGCTCAGTGCTCGGACCTATTTTGTTCACATTATATATGCTTCCGTTAGGCAATATTATAAGGAATCATTCTGTAAACTTTCATTGTTATGCGGATGATACTCAACTATATTTATCAATCAAGCCTGATGAAATTAATCATCTAAATAAAATTCAAGACTGCCTTAAGGACTTAAAAACGTGGATGACCTTAAACTTTTTGATGTTAAAACACGACCAAAACTGAAGTTATTGTACTTGGCCCGAAGAATCTACGAAACAAATTATCTAAAGATATACTAACTATGGATGGCATTAATTTGGCCTCCAGTGAGACTGTAAGGAACCTTGGTGTTATATTTGATCAGGATTTATCCTTTAACGCCCACATAAAATCAATTTCAAGGACCGCCTACTTCCATCTACGTAATATTGCAAAAATCAGGCATATCTTGCCTCAAACGATGCAGAGAAACTAGTCCATGCATTTGTTACTTCTAGGCTGGATTACTGTAACTCTTTATTATCAGGGTGTGCCAAGAAGTCAGTCAAGTCGCTTCAGCTGATTCAAAATGCTGCAGCTCGTGTACTAACCAGAGTTAGGAAAAGGGACCACATCACTCCTGTTCTGGCTGCCTTACACTGGCTCCCTATAAAACACAGGATAACATTTTAAAATTCTTCTTCTCGCCTACAAAGCCCTTAATTGGCAGGCGCCATCTTACCTTAAAGAACTCATTATACCCTACTGTCCTATTAGGACATTGCGTTCCAAGAATGCAGGGTTGTTGGTTGTTCCTAAGAGGCTTCTCAATACTCAAATTTCCCCTCCTCGACTCCTCGACTCCTCGGTCCTCCGGTAGTGACCCGGAAATGAATTTCAGCGCGCCATTTTGAAGGACGTCTCATTTCTCTAAATGCACACCGAGGACCGAGGATCGAGCATCGAGGAGGCTCTCTGGAGGAGCTATAACCGAGGATACACTGATGGTTCCTCCACGGCTCCTCCGCGGATGCATTTCCGGGAACGGTGGAGGCGTGACGCACGGCCGGACTTATCTCAGCCAATGACAGCTCTGCATGCATCCCCTGGATATTATTTGAGAACCTGCTCTCATCGCAACGCGATGTTTACAGTGAGAACAGCTGTGAGGTCCTGCAGAAAGCAGAGCAGTGTGTAAAATAGATATCACTCAGTATAACAGGCCTACTCTCTTTATTTGCTTTAGTTTAGTAGATATCTACAAAGAGTCCATATTTTTCTAAAACCATTTAGTGCTTCACATAATAAAATACACAACGGCTGTAGCCTGATTATGCTTTAGCAGCTGTAGGTGTGTGTGGTACAGTATGTAGGTGTGTGTTGTACAGTGTGTAGGTGTGTGTTGTACAGTGTGTAGGTGTGTGTTGTACAGTGTGTAGGTGCGTGTGTTGTACAGTGTGTTGTACAGTGTGTAGGTGCGTGTGTTGTACAGTGTGTAGGTGCGTGTGTTGTACAGTGTGTAGGTGTGTGTGTTGTACAGTGTGTAGGTGTGTGTTGTACAGTGCGCAGATGCCGCGGACAGACGGGTCTCAGTTGGTTTGATGTCCTTACTTTTAATACTTGCAAATACAACTTTTGGCCCGTAATTTCAATTCCCCATTTCAGCGACCAGAGAGAGAGGGGGGGGGGTATATCCAGTCTCTGACTGTGTTACGTTATTATGAGAGTGCTCTCATACTTTAAATTGTATATATTTATATAAATATATTTGTGTGTGTGTCCGCATCTGTAGCCTGTTATTGTCTCATTATACCGCACTCTCAATGAATTCAAATAAAATATGTGGGGGAACAATGTTCAGCTGATCTAACAGAGATTATAAAATATGACAAAACACTCGACAGCTGATGCAGCTGTTGCCACGTCATAATGAACGGACGTCGCTTTAATATGACCGCTCAGAGGAGAGGAGTTCTCATTTCTTTAAACGTCTGCTGCTTCCCCTCCTCTCTCCTCGGTTCCCCTCCTCGGTCCTCCGCTCGCATCTCCTGTGGGCGGGTCTAAGTCTCGAGGAGGGGAGTCGAGGAGGGGAGTCGAGGAGGGGAAATTTGAGTATTGAGAAGCCTCTCTAGAGTCTCTAAAAGTACAATGGGAGCCAGAGCCTTTTCTTATCAAGCTCCACATTTGTGGAATCAGCTTCCAGTTTGTGTTCGGGCGGCAGACACCCTATCCGTTTTTAAGAGTGCGCTTAAGACCTTCCTTTTTGATAAAGCTTATAGTTAGGGCTGATTAGATTCAGCCCCTAGTTTTGCTGATATAGGCTTAGTTTGTCGGGGGACATCTTACTTCTTCCTTCTCTCTGTCTATACCTGTGTACTCTCATGTTCCGATTAACCCAGCTTCCCCAAATGTCTTTCTTTTTGGTGTCTATATACGCCGGGATCCGGAGTCATGGATGATCCCGCGGTCCTGTGTCCTGCATCGCGAGCCCTGGATCTTGAGTCATGGCTGTAGTCCTGGATCATCGGTCCTGGATGGATATCCTCGTGGATTCATCTTCCTATTATACACACATGCATTTACAAACATTTGGACTACCTATGTTGCAAATGTATTATCTTTTCAATTTACACACGGCATCTATTGCACGTCTGTCCGTCCTGGGAGAGGGATCCCTCCTCTGTTGCTCTCCCTGAGGTTTCTCCCATTTTCCCTTTAAACTGTGGGTTTTCTCCGGAAGTTTTTCCTTGTACGATGTGAGGGTCTAAGGACAGAGGGTGTCGTATTGTCATACTGATATTTTGTACAAACTGTGAAGTCCACTGGGACAAATGTAACATTTGTGATATTGGGCTATATAAATAAACATTGATTGATTGAAATAATAAAGAAAAAAAACATAGCATGACAGGAATAGCATACTTAATGACATACCCTCCGAAAAAGTACACGTCCCACCGTCCGGGACGTGTTATTTACAATATCGGACAAGTAGATCTTTCAATTGACTTGTCCGGCGGACAAGTGACGTTTTTCGCCCTGATTTATTGACAAATTATTGATACATTCAGTTTACAAAAGGCAGAACTCATTCGCAAATTGTACGTGTCCGCCATTGTTAGTTTAGAAATGTTAGTTTCGGTTCTGCTTGTCGATTCCTAAATGCATCTCGCCGCTTTCTGTACAGTTAGACGGGGCGGGTGGGAAGTGTAGCACAGTGGTCGGGTTGGGAAGCAAAACTCGGTTCCGAGTAGGAACAAATAACAATTGTCCGGTACCCGGGATTAATAAGAGTTGTGAGGACAGGAAGCGAGGCCGAGCCCCGCGGACCGCAGCTCTCTCTCTCTGCGCTCAGTGTCTCTCTCTCCTTCGTCATCTCTCTCTTCCTCTCTCTCTCTCTCTCTCTCTCTCTCTCTCTCTCTCTCTCTCTCTCTCTCTCTCTCAGATGATTGGGTCGTTGCATTTTTACAGTACCACGGCTTCCACAGATGACATTTTTTTATGGATTTGTTGTCAAAGCACTTCAGATACTGTTGTGTTCCTGCTAGTTCCCGGTCCTCCTATGTCCCTGATGCTGGACAGCCAATCAGAGACAGAAATGACCTCCGCTGGACGCCACCTGACCGTCCCAATGGAGTCCTCAATGGAGTCCTCAATGGATATGCCCTGCAGTACCAACAGAGTGAGCATTGTTACCCCTGTTCTACAAATATCAGGCTAGGGCTGCACGATATATCGTGTTGTGACGATAATCGCGATATGCGCATTCACATCGCAGGACGTGTGCGATATTAAGTAGGCAAATTAACTTAAACCAATCACCAATCACAATCAAATCTCCAAAGCAAACGGACCCGGTGATTAAAGGTAAAACACTGAATAAAGTAGTTTCATGTGTTTCTCCAGTTCGGCGCTGCTAACCGAGCTAGCTCAGCTTGTTGCTCTGATAACTTAAGATCCAGCGTCCGTGACTAAAATCCTTCATCCGGTTAAATATAGTTAGAAAAATACCAATTGTATAGCTTTAAAGTCCAAGAAAAGATGGTTTGCGGACAAAAAAAACGGTCTTTTCTTCAATTCCTGTATTTTTTCATATCGCAGGGGGAAAAACATCGCAATGTCAGTTTTTTCCAATATCGTGCAGCCCTATATCAGGCACGTTAATTATCCTGTTTGTGGTTTTATGCTGCATCAAATACACCAAGACCGTCAGCAGTGTGACTGACACCAACCAATACTTTTCAAATCAGTAATGCTAGAAACATGTCAAAGCATAGCCTCCTAATGATGCTCATCAGTCAGACTATGTGTCACCAATAACGAACCATGTTGAAGATCAAGTGGTGGTTGAATATTTGTTCTGCTGTCGGTGATCAGTTGTGGAGAGTGAGGACAGCCCCCTGCAGTTAGAGGCAATAGACGACCCCACAGCCACTCACTTCACCCTGAAGGGCCTGGACCGCCACAGCCACTACCGTTTCTTCCTGAAGGGGGCGCACTGCTGTCGGGGATGGAGAGGCCATCATGAGGGAGGGTGCCACCACGCTGGAATGGCGGTACAACCCCGATTAACACAAGACCAAATTAGAGTAAAGAAATACCGTCCTTCTTTTTCCTGAAAGGGAGTGGACACATGTTTATGTATAAAAGACATGAAGAAGTGGATTTTACATAATAGGTGACCTTTAAAAGTGCGATCCAGGCAACATGTTCGCAGTCAATATGGGGCATCATTACACCTCCAATACTTGGTTTGAATGATCAAGCATCAAGTATGTTTTTATTTAATGGTGTTATATTTTTGTTTCTTGTATATCTTTTTTTTGCTATATTAATTATATTATTTTTCCTCCAGCCCTGAAGCCTCATCGCCACCAGACCTGAAAGAGGACTCAGAGCAGCTGCCATCAACGTCACATTATAACACAAGTTAACTCAAGACACTTACCCGCATTTGCTCCGTGGGTAATGTCCACAGTAATGACATTTACATGTGTAATATGTGTAATATGTAAATTGTAAAGCGCTTTGAGCACCTGTAAAAGCGCTCTAATAAAAATGTAATGCATTATTATTATTAAGTTACTAATCCAAACTCATCAGCAGGTCATGATAAACAATCCTCAGTCAAATCCTCCGGACGTTCAGGAGATCAGGAGACGAGAAACGGAGCAGGAATGTTCCTGAAAAGAATCATAATATCCTGGGTATAGTGAGACGCATTGAAGCAGAGATGTTTTAGAAAAGGCCACTACTCTGGGATCTGAATCTAACACTGAATACTTTATTTTTAACTCTATTCTTATACATTTTCTATTTTGAAAGTCCTCTGCAAAATGTCTGCACCTGTTCTTGCTCAAATAAACAACCGTTGTCAGTTGTCATTCATGGTGCTGTATTATGCTAATATTCTGTATGCTTTGTTTCACTGATGAAAGGCTGATGTATCTTTGGCTCAGATTGCACAAAAAAATAGTATGATGTTGGATGATACAAAACCTGTGGTTAATGTAAATGTAGTTCAATTGTTCAAATTGCATGTTCTCAATACCATGACAGTTTTATTTCTCTCAGAAATGAACAAAAACAAGCACAAGTGGTCACTCAGGAATTAAGGTATACAATTGTTGGGCTTTTTAACTTTTGCACAATTTAATGAATTCTGTCAATTTCATATTAAGAAAAGCAATAAATACGACGGACATTTTGAGGAAGCGTCATTTTGTGTATGAATTATTTTGCTGTATAATCAAATTATTAATTCCAAATTCTGTTTTTTTGTTTTCAAATTGAAGGCTACATTTGATATTATCATGTTAAGACCTGAATGTTTTGATCATGACAAGTCAACCAATACAGAAAAGCATCCCAACATGTTTGAACTACAGTGCAGGAAAATAAAATTAACAGTCTCTTCTCGCTGCTCTAGTTCTGTAGTGGGACCAGCCCGATGACGTCATTGTAAACAAACATGGCGGACCCTTGTCGGCTTTGCAGCTAGCTCTTATGACATATTTATCTAAAACCGTCCTCTACGTTAACTAGTGTGTACTTTATAACAGATGGAAACCGCGTATCTCTTTAGGACCAGTTGGACTAATGTGTCGTGGCACCAATAGCTGTTGAAAACGGACAACAGGTGATGAAATGTGACGTTTTCTCAGAGCCAGTTTAGCTTGTAGGTTACCAAGGCAACGTTAGGAACAACCGTTAGATAGCCGTTTGACTGTTGTTGTTTATTTACTAAATGTGCTGTTTCTTTAGAAGAGGATCGATTATTTCAGATATCTTAAATGAATGCCGAATCAAAGTACAAAGTAATGTTGAGCTGGACAGTTTTAATATACACAGTTAAATCAAGCTGTGTGCAGTGACAGCAGAGGAGGGAGAAGTACTCAGATCTTGTACTTGAGTAAAAGTAAAAGTAGGCTACCAGAGAGTATGAATACTCTGTGACAAGTAAAAGTAGAAAAGTATATTATCAATATATACTTAAAGTACAAGTAAAAGTAGTCGTTGTGCAGACTGGTCCATTTCAGAATAATATATATGATATGTTTTATAATGATTGATCATGAAAGTGTTCTCAAAGCTGGTGAAGGTGCAGCTAGTCTGAATGACTTTGTAGACTGCAGGGTAGCTTGTGAATTTACTCCAGGTGGAACTAAAGTCTGATTCAACACTTGATTAGATTTCACATCATTCATCCACATCTGTAAAGTAACTAAAGGTATTCAATACATGTAGTGGAGTAAAAGTACACACCATTCACCTCTGAACTGTAGTGGAGTAGAAGTACAAAGTATCAGAAAATGTATATACTCGGGTAAAGTACTACTGTCTCTAAATTGTAAGTGTACAGTACTTGAGTAAATGTACTTATCTACTTTACACCACTGCGTGACAGGAAGACATGGAGCAGTACAGTATTCTGGGTCGGATCGGAGAAGGAGCTCACGGCATCGTCTTCAAGGCAAAACACATCGAGGTAAACAACTGGTCAACAACACAAACAATTACTGTTGCTTACAGCTTTATCACTTAATCAATTGTTTGATTTGATGCAAGACAGAAAAGTTTATTTCCCAAAACTATCTTTACTGTTAGCTTTGGACTGATTGCCAGACAAAACAAGACATTTAATATGTTCAACTTTGGGAAGATTTAACTGGACACTTTAAAAAAAAATGTCACTTGTTTTGAATCAGAGAAAAGAGGGATTTTATTGTCATCCATCTGTGTACGGTCCAAAAACACAAAACGTGTTTTCCTAGTTCTCGTTAAAAATATAAATGTAGCCTGTTTCTTGAAATCAGACACAACTTCATGTTACTCTCCGACCAATTGAATGATCACACAGATGTCAGATAATAGTACTGACATCCTGAAGGGAAGAGGACCATATAGCAGTTACTAAATCTGTGCATATTACTCTCAGTACTTTTCTTTATTGATAGTGAAAGTACAGATGTGTGTGTTGTGTGTCAGACAGGAGAGACGGTGGCCCTAAAGAAAGTGGCTCTGAGGCGGCTGGAGGACGGCATCCCAAACCAGGCTCTGAGGGAGATCAAGGCTCTGCAGGAGATCGAGGACAACGAGCATGTGAGTGTCAGAGGACGCCATCTTACCCTTTCATTATCCTAGTGACCTTCAGAGTAACATCCTATCGTTAACAAACTAAATAAGAGATGGACGGTAGCCATAAGACAGCAGTACTTTTAAATCTCATCACAGTTTTTGAATTTATTTTTGTATTAATCAATTTATTGAACATGTCAGAAACATTTTTTATAATAATAATTATAACAAAGAGATGCAATAAAACAACAAAAAACGTTCAAGGTACAAACAAATAAAAATAAATACACTCTCAAATAATCTCTGTCATGTTCAACAGTGGCAAGAAGAAGCTTAAAAATACTTTCTAGTCCTCCCCCCTCTAGCGTACATTTGTCTTGAAGATAAAAGATTAGGTCATCGTCGTCGGCGTCATGTTGTAAACAAATAATTATTTTTCTACAAAAAAATAAATGACTTTTACAACGACAAGAAATAACAAGTATGAGTTCACAGGTCCTTCTCATAACCATTAATGATTTGGTTTCTAAATACTAGTTTTAGTTTTGATAAACTTGTACATTATTTCAGCTCATCATTACTGTTATTCCACATGTCAACACCTTTTGTTGTGATGCACTGAAGTGTTGAATTTGTTCGTATGGAAGGTTTTTCCCACTCTCTCCTCCTCCTCCTCTTCCTCAGGTGGTGAAGCTGAAGGACGTCTTTCCTCACGGTACAGGCTTCGTCCTGGTGTTTGACTTTATGCTCTCAGACCTGTCCGAGGTCATCAGGAACTCTCAGCGACCTCTGACTCCGGCACAGGTCAAAGGTTACATGATGATGCTGCTGAAGGGCGTGGCCTTCCTGCATCACAACAACATCATGCACCGGGTGAGAGGAGGGTACGGGGATGGAGGAAAGGAAGGAATTTATTTTTCATTTTGACCCGAGTTTTGGTTTTGAAGCCCTTCACAATAAAAACCCAGACAATAGTTCTTACTGACGGGTCTCCAAGACCTACCGAAGGTTAACATCAGTGATGTACATCGGCTGGTACGAGCGGCAGGCTCAGCCCCGAGGAGCAAAAGAGAAAAGGGGTTCAAGATGTCTACATATCCAGCTACGTCGACAATTATGAAGGTAAGTGACAAACAAAGCTGTAGTTACTGGCTAACTTTGACAAATTGACAGTCTTGATACAGTGTAAAGCGTTTTAATGATGTACCATTACGTTTTTTTTGGATAACATGAATGATATCAATTCCCCACAGTTTCAAACAAAGCTCTACCTTCAGGGAGAGTGAGCATCAGGGCTAGCTGTTACAGGTCCATGAGAAAGCATGAAAAGCCTCACGATCTCAGAGTAGGGAGGAAAATAAAAAGTGTTCATCGGTTCAAAGCCTCAATCAGGTTCATGTTTTGATGTGGCTGGAGTAGGTAACCTGGATTTAGGATTCAAATAAGCCCAGCTAGCTGACGTGTTGCAACAGATTACATAGTGACAATACATTAGCTCAACTGGCAGCTAGCTATGTGTGTGTGTAGCATGAAGGGGCTACAGATTTATTTTCGTTGTGTAACCCTCTCGTGTAAAATGATAAATACATTAGCTAAACCCAAACTTCGCTTTCATCAAAGATTCTTAATGAGGTTGAAAACCGTCTCTGCTTTCATGGAAACCCCAGAAACTGGTTGTGACTGTTCTTTACTGAATGTTAGTATAATCCATGTAGGGTCCATTTGTATTGGCCAGTGTTTGGTAAGTGCTGGTTTTGTACCCTACATCTATGTTAAGCTGTTCTACTAACACTATTTATGTAGTTATAATATAAGATAATACATTGAGAGAGCTGAGACAGGATATACAAGCGTATCTGTTTGAATGTCCTCAAATGACAGTATTCCAAACAGCAGAACTTCTGTGTATGTGATGACAACCTGACATGATTTAGCCTTTTCCCACACCTACTACTACTGATCAGCCTGCTCTCAGCTTTCTCATGTGTCTGTGTTGTGTTGAAGCAGTGTCCTAAATGTAAAATCACTGACATTTTGTTTTAAGAACTGTTCACCTGTGGAGATTGCAGTGGCAAAGTGTTCCGTGTAGCTGGAACAGCACTCTGCAACCACAATGTTGCACTGCTGTTCCAGACCGCACACTGCTCCACACTCAACCTGGCTGCTGTCCCCCCTGTCCTCAGCTGCTGTCCCCCTGTCCTCAGCTGCTGTCCCCCTGTCCTCAGCTGCTGTCCCCCCTGTCCTCAGCTGCACTGAAACAGAGCAGCGATGGCACAAGCCAAGAACCATGGTAAGTACAGTATGTGTTCACAACCAATCCACGGTTTAATGAATATTTCCTTTGTGCCCAGAGCTGATTTAGTATGTTGCATCAACGACCTTTTCAATTCATTTGACAATTCTTTTGTGTAATTAATAGGGTGTGAAACCAGGCAGAGTGAGTGACATGGTGTTCACTTCCACTAAGCCAAAGCAGTTTACAGTTGCTGACGGTGTAAGGTAATGAAGCTCAGCGCAAGTTCAGACAGGAAGACCCATCACTCCGTATTGCACGTCATGGCAATACTCGCTCCCTTCACTGGATGACGGAGAGCGCCACTCCTTTGCCAACCTATCACTCCCCTCCATTCACAAGCCTAATTATCGCACCTGTTAATCCCTCTATATATGCTCTCCCCTTTTCTATCAGCTGTCTTTCAGGTGTCAACGCACAACCCTCCTCCACCCCTTCGCCTCCTGCTTCCAACTCAGGGCCAAGCTCCCATCCAACCGGACCTAACCACTTATCACCATCACCAGTGTCTAGACCCGGGGGGGTTCATCGGAAACGGTTCTTTCCCTTCCCGAATGATATCCTACAAAACCTGGGCCTAATCGCCAAACACCATTTTGTTCTCTTTTATAAACTGTCATTATGTTTCATTTATATAATGTGACGGATAATAAACATGTATTCCATACATCACGTCTCTCCTGATTGAAATATCTATTGTCCTAAGTAATTGTATATAGCCTGCTACAACTTTATGATTGTTGTCTGAGTGTAAAATTGTTCTTAAAGTCCTAATTATCATATAAACATGTTCAAAGGAGTACACGTTACAAGGCCGTGCGGGGCGAGCTGCCAGACCCAGATGTCCTCAAAGTCAGCGAGGCATACAAGGACTTCTCAGCAGACATCGCCCACGAAAAAAGAACGAATGGCTCACTACTCAACTCAACGACTAACACTCTTTCAGAGGATATGTTGGAAATGCACACATTATATATTTTCTGCATCTACTTTCTGGATATTGTACATCTGTTCTATAAACTAGCATTACTTAAATATGCAGAGACTAATTGAAATGTTTAAATATGTATTTTCCCCCCGATATAACATCAACCTATGTTTTGTAAAAGTTTATTAAATTAATCTGTCAAATGTTATCATATTGTGGATTTATTAAATTATGTATTTTCCTTTGTTATTTATGTGTGCGTTTGTTTTGAGGATATAATTCATTATACCTAAACATAGTATGGTATAACTGCTTTTTGTAATGAAATACACAATTGGTTTGGGAGCAAGAAATCTTTTAATCGTTGTTGCCCAGGCTTGCCCAAATGAATGGAAACTTATCTCCCGATTATAACATTGTGTAACTTGCTGCTGTTAAATACCTTCAAACTATGTGCTTTATGTGCAATATATACTTTATATATGCCATCTTTAATGCACTTATTGTAACTCGCTTTGGATAAAAGCGTCAGCTAAATGCAATGTAATGTAATAACTGTAATATATATACCGGGCTGCTAAATCCTAAGAAATGCTACAGGATTTGATTTGTAGATTTGTTTTGTTTTTTATCTGTATTTTTGAAAATTATGTAACTTTTTATCTTTTTTTTGCACATTGTTTATTATATCATAACTTAGTACTTTTTTAGCATATTGTTTATTATATTATAACTCAGTACCTTTTAACGCATGTAAGATATTCAACACTAAGCAATGTAGTGCCGACTTTCACGCCAATCGCTTTTCTTTACCCCGAAATCCGCTCATTCTTGCTCTCGGTGTGACATAACAAGCTGTCAAAACTCTGTACTCAAACCGGAAGTACTCAGCCGCACACCCAGCCGCCGGAAGTTGATAGACGCCATCTTGTGCACAGAGCCTATATATTCAGCAGCAGCAGTGAGACGCTGCATCTTCAACGACAGCAGCATTTTAACTTTACTCATGTTTACTGGATCACCTTTTCCTGCAGACTGTTAAACACACCGTGTCTCTCTCCATCTGACGAGCGTTGCTAACGTGTTTCCAGCTAGCATGCTAAGCTAGCTCCTACAGTCCGAGGTAAACGCTCCAGAAAAAACAGCACAGTCCATTACTTACCCATCAGAGGTTTATCCAGACACACGGGTGATGGATCAGTAGTGCTGGAGCTCACACACACTTTCTCAGGAACACAATTTACATCTCATTGCAGCTGTTTTGAATCTCTATGAATACGTCTTCGTTTATGCGGTCAATTTGTTCCTCTTTTTATTTGCTCTGTGTCTCTGTAGTTGGTTTCTGAACCCTTGTAATCATTCAGTGTTGATTTATAGTAATTGTCTGTCTCGTTGCAGCTCTGCAGATTTGTTTTGCGTCTTTTGGGTGTATTTTGTGGTGACTGAGTCTCTCTGCACCTTGCCCTGCTGCAGGTCGATGCTCCCAGATGTGGTGGATGACTTCACGATGAAGAACCCGGCCTGCAGAGACCTGGAGCCGCTGTTCTTCTCCTGTTATGCTTTCTGCAGTAAGCTGGCAGGAGGCCTGTCTGTGGGCATCTCCACCCTGATATTACAGTGAGTCTTTTTAGTATTTATTGACTTTGTTTGTCCCATACATGCTCAAAACACCAAACGAATGACTTTGCAGGCAGTATACACAGTAAGCGAAACAAAACGGAGGAAGATGCAGCATATCTTGAATCCAAATTAAAATGTTAACATGAAGGAAAGACAAAAAGTAGATTTTTTTCTTAGTAAGTTAAAATTATAAATACAACAAATGAATTAAATGACATTTTAATAAAATAAAAACCATTTAGTCTAAAAAAACAAAAAACAGATTCTACTTAAATAAATATTACACTGAACAAAAATATAAATGCAACACTTTTGTTTTTGCTCCCATTTTTCATGAGATGAACTCAAAGATCTAAAACATTTTCTATATACACAAAATAACCATTTCTCTCAAATATTGTTCACAAATCTGAAAGAATCTGTGATAGTGAGCACTTCTGCTTTGCCGAGATAATCCATCCCACCTCACAGGTGTGGCATATCAAGATGCTGATTAGACAGCATGATTATTGCACAGGTGTGCCTTAGGCTGGCCACAATAAAAGGCCACTCTAAAATGTTCAGTTTTATCACACAGCACAATGTGTGATACAGATGTCGCAAGTTTTGAGGGAGCGTGCAATTGGCATGCTGACAGCAGGAATGTCCACCAGAGCTGTTGCCTGTGAATTGAATGACAACCTGATCAACTCTATGCGAAGATGTGTTGCACTGCGTGAGGCAAATGGTGGTCACACCAGATACTGACTGGTTTTCGGACCCCCCCAATAAAGCAATGGTTATTTTGTGTATATAGAAAATGTTTTAGATCTTTGAGTTCATCTCATGAAAAATGGGAGCAAAAACAAAAGTGTTGCGTTTATATTTTTGTTCAGTGTAAAACAATTCAGATCAAATAAAAATTACATATAGTCTTCATATAAAAAAATTATTAAAATATTAAATTCAAATACTAAATATATAAAAAAAAACATCCAAAAATAATATTTTATCCACCCTCCAATTATTCATATATTAAATGTGTACATTTGTCACATCCCTGTTCCTCCTGGTCTGCAGGTTTGTGGGGTACAGAGCGGGTGCGTGTCATCACGAGGGGGGGGTGGCGACGGCTCTCATCGTGATGTTCTCCCCGGTGCCCGTCGCTCTGCTGCTGATCGGGATGTTCTTCTTCCACTCGTACCCCATCAATGAGAGGAAGTGTCTGCAGGAACAACTGACCCCAGATCAGTAAGTTGATGTTTGAGTAAACGATCCTCCCACCAGGGCTCTCGACTAACTTTTTTCACCATCCTCCCGGGAAACCGTCCCGAAATACAATCTAAGCCGTCCCGAAATTAATGTGGACCGTCCCGAATTTAAAATGTTAGTTTTTCTACATTATCATTAGTTAAAATCATTCAAAGTGACCTTTAACATAAATAAAACATCATACAAATCATTAGATGATAATTCATCAACCTTTTTATTTTAGTAAATCATTCAATCACAGAAACAAAGTCCAAATATATTTAAACAAACACACAATCCAATCAAGTCCCATCCAATTAACAAACAAATCCAACACTGTGGCCTGAAGACAGAACCCAGAGTAACTACTAACCAGGACGACAGTCTGTAACACAGTCAGGAGACCTTTACATACGGCCCCGCCCCCTCGCACACAGACGGGAGAGAGAGAGAGATCTCATCTGGATTGAAAAGCTTGAAAATACATCAAAGACGCATGTTGTAGTCTTATTGCATATTAGAAACGGAGTTGGTGAAACTAAAACTGCGATATAATGTGTATGTAGCAATAATACATATGACATATCTTTTTTAAATGTCTCCTGTACCGATAAAAAGTCTGATAACATCGGAGCTTAACGTTACCACTGTCTTTAATAATTCCGGCCCGGGGCCCGTTTAATACCGGGGCTCGGTACCCACCCCTACATGGGGAGAGGCAGCATATTGCTAAGGACTAAATACGATGGAGGGTTCTCTTCTCAGCCTTATTACCCATAGGGGATGAAGAGGAGTAAATAAAGAGGCCGGCGCTCCGGGGTCTGGTTCTGCTGTGCGTTTTGTGATGTAACGGTAAAACATTTCATAATTCCTCCACAGAGATGCCATTGTACATCACTCAACCCGCTAAATACACACACCCAGTACATAGCTGGACCTGCGAATTTGCAAGCCAGGAATTCGCGGGCACAGCTGTAGCTACGTACTGTGTGTGTGTGGGTATTTCGCGGGTTGCTAAATGTTTTGTGTGTGTTTATGTTGACAAGGAGGTTTAATAACTGTGTGCTCCACAAAACGTGCAGGCGGTTTCATTTTCATCGCCGTTTGTAGTGGAGTTAGCAGGGTATTTTTATTTTAACTCTCGTCCCAAATTCGTCCCAAAATTATTTTTATTATTCTCCCAGGAGACGGAGCCACAAACCAAAAAAACATTGACATCACAAAGAGGCCTAAATCTGATCCTCTCATTTTCAGGTAGGGTTTCATATAAATGGATCAGGACAAAAGGAGAGGGGTCTTTGTTCCTGAGGCTGAGGTGTTACATGTCTATGTATAAAAGACATGAAGAAGTTTGCATAATAGGTGACCTTTAAAGTGTGATGTGTAACCCCTAGCAACATGCTCGCGACAAAGGGGGCATCATTACACCTCCAATACTTGGTCTGAATGATCAAGCATCAGTTATGTATTTATTTAATGGTGTATATTTTTGTTTCGTATATAAATGTTTTTATCCTATTGCAGCGATATTAACTATTTTTGTTTTTCCTCCAGCCCTGAAGCCTCATCACCAGCAGACCTGAAAGAGGACTCGGAGCAGCTGCCATCAACGTCACATTATAACACAAGTTACAATCCAAACTCATCAGCTGGTCCTGAAAAACAATCCTCAGTCAAATCATCCGGACGTTCACTTGCATCATCAGAAAACAGCAGGTCTAAATCAGTTCTTAAATCAAATGTAAATCCTCAGAGTCAAACCTCACCGCAGAGATCAGGAGACGAGAAACGAGCGGGAATGTTCCTGAAAAGAATCCCAGAACTTCCTCCAGCAGGTCACACGTTAGAACCAAAATGTCCTGGGTATAGTGAGACACATTGAGACTTTTAGAAAAGAGACACTACTCTGGGATCTGAATCTAACACTGAATACTTTATTTTAAACTCTATTCTTATACATTTTCTATTTTTAAAGTCCTCTGCAAAATGTCTGCACCTGTTCTTGCTCAAATAAACAACCTTTTTCAGTCTGTCATTCATGGTGCTGTTATACTAATGTGGATGGATGGATAGATGGATGGATGGATGAAAGCAGATCATCTGTTCCAATTGCATACACAATGATTTGGTTGTTTTTGCATAATGGTTGTGTTATCAATACCATGACAGTGTGAGTCGTCACTCTGGAATTAAGAGGTTTAGAAATGTGTCAAATTGTTGGGCGCTTTTTCTTTTGCACTATTAAATTAATTCTGTCTAATTTCATGGCTTTAAGAAAAGCCATAAATACTGGGGGAATTTTGAGAAAGCAAATGTTTTGTTTTTTCAAATTGAAGGCCACATTTGATATTATCATTACGACCTGAATGTTTTGTTCATGACAAGTCAACCGATACAGAAAAGCATCCCACAATGTTCGAATTACAGTGCAGAAAAATACAAGTGTGTGCACTTTATAACGGATGGAACCCGCGTATCTCTTTAGGACCAGTTGGACTAATGTGTCGCGACACCAATAGCTGTTTAAAACGGACAACAGGTGATGACATTTGACATCAGAGCCAGTTTAGCTTGTAGGTTACCAAGGCAACGTTAGGAACAACAGTTAGATAGCCGTTTGACTGTTGTTTTATTTACTAAATGTGCTGTTTCTTTAGAGGATCGATTATTTCAGATATCTTAAATGCCGAATCAAAGTACACCATTCACCTCTGAACTGTAGTGGAGTAGAAGAACAAAGTATCAGAAAATGTATATACTCGGGTAAAGTACTACTGTCTCTAAATTGTAAGTACAGTACTTGAGTAAATGTACTTATCTACTTTACACCGTTGCGGTGCTGGAGGACGGCATCCCAAACCAGGCTCTGAGGGAGATCAAGGCTCTGCAAGAGATCGAGAACAACGAGCATGTGAGTGTCAGAGGACGCCATCTTACCCTTTCATTATCCTAGTGACCTTCACAGTAACATCCTATCGTTAACAAACAAAATAAGAGATGGACGGTAGCCATAAGACAGCAGTACTTTTGAATCTCATAAGTATTAGTCAATTTATTTCAAATATTTGTATTGAGAAGTGTAGGCAATAGTACAGACTTCTTTGGGGTGGAAAATCATGCTTCCCTTTTCTCAACATAGAAGACAAACATAACAGCCAACAAGAAATAATAAGCTGTTGAAGGAAGTTTTTCCATTAATTAGCACTTTATTAAATATTATGAATATGCCTTTATTATCAGGCTATGTTCCACAATCATTCAAAGTAGCAGTAATAAAACCGCTTCTTAAAAAGCACAACCTCGATCCAGAGGTTTTAGCCAACTATAGACCTATTTCTAATCTTCCGTTCCTCTCAAATATTCTTGAGAAAGCGGTCGCAAAACAGCTGTGTGATTACTTAAAAAACAATGATTTATTTGAAGATTTTCAGTCTGGCTTTAGAACACATCATAGCACAGAGACAGCTCTGGTTAAAGTCACAAATGACATTCTAATAGCCTCAGACAAGGGACTTGTCTCTATTCTTGTTTTGCTCGATCTCAGTGCTGCATTTGATACTATCGACCATGACATCCTATTGCAAAGACTAGAGCACTTAGTTGGCAAACAGGGAACTGCTTTAGGCTGGTTTAGGTCCTATCTATCTGAAACGCTCTCAGTTTTGTACGTGTCAATGATGAATCTTCCACGCAAACCAAAGTTCGCCATGGAGTGCCACAGGGCTCAGTGCTTCGGACCTATTTTGTTCACATTATATATGCTTCCGTTAGGCAATATTATAAGGAATCATTCTGTAAACTTTCATTGTTATGCGGATGATACTCAACTATATTTATCAATCAAGCCTGATGAAATTAATCATCTAAATAAAATTCAAGACTCGCCTTAAGGACTTAAAAACGTGGATGACCTTAACTTTTTGATGTTAAACACGACCAAAACTGAAGTTATTGTACTTTGGCCCCGAAGAATCTACGAAACAAATTATCTAAAGATATACTAACTATGGATGGCATTAATTTGGCCTCCAGTGAGACTGTAAGGATCTTGGTGTTATATTTGATCAGGATTTATCCTTTAACGCCCACATAAAATCAATTTCAAGGACCGCCTACTTCCATCTACGTAATATTGCAAAAATCAGGCATATCTTGCCTCAAACGATGCAGAGAAACTAGTCCATGCATTTGTTACTTCTAGGCTGGATTACTGTAACTCTTTATTATCAGGGTGTGCCAAGAAGTCAGTCAAGTCGCTTCAGCTGATTCAAAATGCTGCAGCTCGTGTACTAACCAGAGTTAGGAAAAGGGACCACATCACTCCTGTTCTGGCTGCCTTACACTGGCTCCCTATAAAACACAGGATAACATTTTAAAATTCTTCTTCTCGCCTACAAAGCCCTTAATTGGCAGGCGCCATCTTACCTTAAAGAACTCATTATACCCTACTGTCCTATTAGGACATTGCGTTCCAAGAATGCAGGGTTGTTGGTTGTTCCTAAGAGGCTTCTCAATACTCAAATTTCCCTCCTCGACTCCTCGACTCCTCGGTCCTCCGGTAGTGACCCGGAAATGAATTTCAGCGCGCCATTTTGAAGGACGTCTCATTCTCTAAATGCAACACCGAGGACCGAGGATCGAGCATCGAGGAGGCTCTCTGGAGGAGCTATAACCGAGGATACACTGATGGTTCCTCCACGGCTCCTCCGCGGATGCATTTCCGGGAACGGTGGAGGCGTGACGCACGGCCGGACTTATCTCAGCCAATGACAGCTCTGCATGCATCCCCTGGATATTATTTGAGAACCTGCTCTCATCGCAACGCGATGTTTACAGTGAGAACAGCTGTGAGGTCCTGCAGAAAGCAGAGCAGTGTGTAAAATAGATATCACTCAGTATAACAGGCCTACTCTCTTTATTTGCTTTAGTTTAGTAGATATCTACAAGAGTCCATATTTTTCTAAAACCATTTAGTGCTTCACATAATAAAATACACAACGGCTGTAGCCTGATTATGCTTTAGCAGCTGTAGGTGTGTGTGTGGTACAGTATGTAGGTGTGTGTTGTACAGTGTGTAGGTGTGTGTTGTACAGTGTGTAGGTGTGTGTTGTACAGTGTGTAGGTGCGTGTGTTGTACAGTGTGTTGTACAGTGTGTAGGTGCGTGTGTGGTACAGTGTGTAGGTGCGTGTGTTGTACAGTGTGTAGGTGTGTGTGTTGTACAGTGTGGAGGTGTGTGTTGTACAGTGCGCAGATGCCGCGGACAGACGGGTCTCAGTTGGTTTGATGTCCTTACTTTTAATACTTGCAAATACAACTTTTGGCCCGTAATTTCAATTCCCCATTTCAGCGACCAGAGAGAGAGGGGGGGGGGTATATCCAGTCTCTGACTGTGTTACGTTATTATGAGAGTGCTCTCATACTTTAAATTGTATATATTTATATAAATATATGTGTGTGTGTGTGTGTGTCCGCATCTGTAGCCTGGTATTGTCTCATTATCCCGCACTCTCAATGAATTCAAATAAAATATCTGGGGGAACAATGTGCAGCTGATCTAACAGAGATTATAAAATATGACAAAACACTCGACAGCTGATGCAGCTGTTGCCACGTCATAATGAACGGACGTCGCTTTAAAATGACCGCTCAGAGGAGAGGAGTTCTCATTTCTTTAAACGTCTGCTGCTTCCCCTCCTCTCTCCTCGGTTCCCCTCCTCGGTCCTCCGCTCGCATCTCCTGTGGGCGGGTCTAAGTTCTCGAGGAGGGGAGTCGAGGAGGGGAGTCGAGGAGGGGAAATTTGAGTATTGAGAAGCCTCTCTAGAGTCTCTAAAAGTACAATGGGAGCCAGAGCCTTTTCTTATCAAGCTCCACATTTGTGGAATCAGCTTCCAGTTTGTGTTCGGGCGGCAGACACCCTATCCGTTTTTAAGAGTGCGCTTAAGACCTTCCTTTTTGATAAAGCTTATAGTTAGGGCTGATTAGATTCAGCCCCTAGTTTTGCTGATATAGGCTTAGTTTGTCGGGGGACATCTTACTTCTTCCTTCTCTCTGTCTATACCTGTGTACTCTCATGTTCCGATTAACCCAGCTTCCCCAAATGTCTTTCTTTTTGGTGTCTATATACGCCGGGATCCGGAGTCATGGATGATCCTGCGGTCCTGTGTCCTGCATCGCGAGCCCTGGATCTTGAGTCATGGCTGTGGTCCTGGATCATCGGTCCTGGATGGATATCCTCGTGGATTCATCTTCCTATTATACACACATGCATTTACAAACATTTGGACTACCTATGTTGCAAATGTATTATCTTTTCAATTTACACACGGCATCTATTGCACGTCTGTCCGTCCTGGGAGAGGGATCCCTCCTCTGTTGCTCTCCCTGAGGTTTCTCCCATTTTCCCTTTAAACTGTGGGTTTTCTTCGGAAGTTTTTCCTTGTACGATGTGAGGGTCTAAGGACAGAGGGTGTCGTATTGTCATACTGATATTTTGTACAAACTGTGAAGTCCACTGGGACAAATGTAACATTTGTGATATTGGGCTATATAAATAAATATTGATTGATTGAAATAATAAAGAAAAAAACATAGCATGACAGGAATAGCATACTTAATGACATACCCTCCGAAAAAGTACACGTCCCACCGTCCGGGACGTGTTATTTACAATATCGGACAAGTAGATCTTTCAATTGACTTGTCCGGCGGACAAGTGACGTTTTTCGCCCTGATTTATTGACAAATTATTGATACATTCAGTTTACAAAAGGCAGAACTCATTCGCAAATTGTACGTGTCCGCCATTGTTAGTTTAGAAATGTTAGTTTCGGTTCTGCTTGTCGATTCCTAAATGCATCTCGCCGCTTTCTGTACAGTTAGACGGGGCGGGTGGGAAGTGTAGCACAGTGGTCGGGTTGGGAAGCAAAACTCGGTTCCGAGTAGGAACAAATAACAATTGTCCGGTACCGGGATTAATAAGAGTTGTGAGGACAGGAAGCGAGGCCGAGCCCCGCGGACCGCAGCTCTCTCTCTCTATGCTCAGTGTCTCTCTCTCTCTCTCTCTCTCTCTCTCTCTCTCTCTCTCTCTCTCTCTCTCTCTCTCTCTCTCTCTCTCTCTCTCTCTCAGATGATTGGTCGTGCTTTTTACAGTACCACGGCTTCCACAGATGACATTTTTTTATGGATTTGTTGTCAAAGCACTTCAGATACTGTTGTGTTCCTGCTAGTTCCCGGTCCTCCTATGTCCCTGATGCTGGACAGCCAATCAGAGACAGAAATGACCCTCCGCTGGACGCCACCTGACCGTCCCAATGGAGTCCTCAATGGAGTCCTCAATGGATATGCCCTGCAGTACCAACAGAGTGAGCATTGTTACCCCTGTTCTACAAATATCAGGCTAGGGCTGCACGATATATCGTGTTGTGACGATAATCGCGATATGCGCATTCACATCGCAGGACGTGTGCGATATTAAGTAGGCAAATTAACTTAAACCAATCACCAATCACAATCAAATCTCCAAAGCAAACGGACCCGGTGATTAAAGGTAAAAACACTGAATAAAGTAGTTTCATGTGTTTCTCCAGTTCGGCGCTGCTAACCGAGCTAGCTCAGCTTGTTGCTCTGATAACTTAAGATCCAGACGTCCGTGACTAAAATCCTTCATCCGGTTAAATATAGTTAGAAAAATACCAATTGTATAGCTTTAAAGTCCAAGAAAAGATGGTTTGCGGACAAAAAAAACGGTCTTTTCTTCAATTCCTGTATTTTTTTATATCGCATGGGAAAAACATCGCAATGTCAGTTTTTTCCAATATCGTGCAGCCCTATATCAGGCACGTTAATTATCCTGTTTGTGGTTTTATGCTGCATCAAATACACCAAGACCGTCAGCAGTGTGACTGACACCAACCAATACTTTTCAAATCAGTAATGCTAGAAACATGTCAAAGCATAGCCTCCTAATGATGCTCATCAGTCAGACTATGTGTCACCAATAACGAACCATGTTGAAGATCAAGTGGTGGTTGAATATTTGTTCTGCTGTCGGTGATCAGTTGTGGAGAGTGAGGACAGCCCCCTGCAGTTAGAGGCAATAGACGACCCCACAGCCACTCACTTCACCCTGAAGGGCCTGGACCGCCACAGCCACTACCGTTTCTTCCTGAAGGGGCGCACTGCTGTCGGGGATGGAGAGGCCATCATGAGGGAGGGTGCCACCACGCTGGATGGAGGTACAACCCCGATTAACACAAGACCAAATTAGAGTAAAGAAATACAGTCCTTCTTTTTTCCTGAAAGGGAGGGGACACATGTTTATGTATAAAAGACATGAAGAAGTGGATTTTACATAATAGGTGACCTTTAAAGTGCGATCCCAGGCAACATGTTCGCAGTCAATATGGGGCATCATTACACCTCCAATACTTGGTTTGAATGATCAAGCATCAAGTTATGTTTTTATTTAATGGTGTATATTTTTGTTTCTTGTATATCTTTTTTTTGCTATATTAATTATATTATTTTTCCTCCAGCCCTGAAGCCTCATCGCCACCAGACCTGAAAGAGGACTCAGAGCAGCTGCCATCAACGTCACATTATAACACAAGTTAACTCAAGACACTTTACCCGCATTTGCTCCCGTGGGTAATGTCCACAGTAATGACATTTACATGTGTAATATGTGTAATATGTAATTGTAAAGCGCTTTGAGCACCTGTAAAAGCGCTCTAATAAAAATGTAATGCATTATTATTATTAAGTTACAATCCAAACTCATCAGCAGGTCATGATAAACAATCCTCAGTCAAATCCTCCGGACGTTCAGGAGATCAGGAGACGAGAAACGGAGCAGGAATGTTCCTGAAAAGAATCATAATATCCTGGGTATAGTGAGACGCATTGAAGCAGAGATGTTTTAGAAAAGATGCCACTACTCTGGGATCTGAATCTAACACTGAATACTTTATTTTTAACTCTATTCTTATACATTTTCTATTTTGAAAGTCCTCTGCAAAATGTCTGCACCTGTTCTTGCTCAAATAAACAACCGTTGTCAGTTGTCATTCATGGTGCTGTATTATGCTAATATTCTGTATGCTTTGTTTCACTGATGAAAGGCTGATGTATCTTTGGCTCAGATTGCACAAAAAAATAGTATGATGTTGGATGATACAAAACCTGTGGTTAATGTAAATGTAGTTCAATTGTTCAAATTGCATGTTCTCAATACCATGACAGTTTTATTTCTCTCAGAAATGAACAAAAACAAGCACAAGTGGTCACTCAGGAATTAAGGTATACAATTGTTGGGCTTTTTAACTTTTGCACAATTTAATGAATTCTGTCAATTTCATATTAAGAAAAGCAATAAATACGACGGACATTTTGAGGAAGCGTCATTTTGTGTATGAATTATTTTGCTGTATAATCAAATTATTAATTCCAAATTCTGTTTTTTTGTTTTCAAATTGAAGGCTACATTTGATATTATCATGTTAAGACCTGAATGTTTTGATCATGACAAGTCAACCAATACAGAAAAGCATCCCAACATGTTTGAACTACAGTGCAGGAAAATAAAATTAACAGTCTCTTCTCGCTGCTCTAGTTCTGTAGTGGGACCAGCCCGATGACGTCATTGTAAACAAACATGGCGGACCCTTGTCGGCTTTGCAGCTAGCTCTTATGACATATTTATCTAAAACCGTCCTCTACGTTAACTAGTGTGTACTTTATAACAGATGGAAACCGCGTATCTCTTTAGGACCAGTTGGACTAATGTGTCGTGGCACCAATAGCTGTTGAAAACGGACAACAGGTGATGAAATGTGACGTTTTCTCAGAGCCAGTTTAGCTTGTAGGTTACCAAGGCAACGTTAGGAACAACCGTTAGATAGCCGTTTGACTGTTGTTGTTTTATTTACTAAATGTGCTGTTTCTTTAGAAGAGGATCGATTATTTCAGATATCTTAAATGCCGAATCAAAGTACAAAGTAATGTTGAGCTGGACAGTTTTAATATACACAGTTAAATCAAGCTGTGTGCAGTGACAGCAGAGGAGGGAGAAGTACTCAGATCTTGTACTTGAGTAAAAGTAAAAGTAGGCTACCAGAGAGTATGAATACTCTGTGACAAGTAAAAGTAGAAAAGTATTATTATCAATATATACTTAAAGTACAAGTAAAAGTAGTCGTTGTGCAGACTGGTCCATTTCAGAATAATATATATGATATGTTTTATAATGATTGATCATGAAAGTGTTCTCAAAGCTGGTGAAGGTGCAGCTAGTCTGAATGACTTTGTAGACTGCAGGGTAGCTTGTGAATTTACTCCAGGTGGAACTAAAGTCTGATTCAACACTTGATTAGATTTCACATCATTCATCCACATCTGTAAAGTAACTAAAGGTATTCAATACATGTAGTGGAGTAAAAGTACACCATTCACCTCTGAACTGTAGTGGAGTAGAAGTACAAAGTATCAGAAAATGTATATACTCGGGTAAAGTACTACTGTCTCTAAATTGTAAGTGTACAGTACTTGAGTAAATGTACTTATCTACTTTACACCACTGCGTGACAGGAAGACATGGAGCAGTACAGTATTCTGGGTCGGATCGGAGAAGGAGCTCACGGCATCGTCTTCAAGGCAAAACACATCGAGGTAAACAACTGGTCAACAACACAAACAATTACTGTTGCTTACAGCTTTATCACTTAATCAATTGTTTGATTTGATGCAAGACAGAAAAGTTTATTTCCCAAAACTATCTTTACTGTTAGCTTTGGACTGATTGCCAGACAAAACAAGACATTTAATATGTTCAACTTTGGGAAGATTTAACTGGACACTTTAAAAAAAAAATGTCACTTGTTTTGAATCAGAGAAAAGAGGGATTTTATTGTCATCCATCTGTGTACGGTCCAAAAACACAAAACGTGTTTTCCTAGTTCTCGTTAAAAATATAAATGTAGCCTGTTTCTTGAAATCAGACACAACTTCATGTTACTCTCCGACCAATTGAATGATCACACAGATGTCAGATAATAGTACTGACATCCTGAAGGGAAGAGGACCATATAGCAGTTACTAAATCTGTGCATATTACTCTCAGTACTTTTCTTTATTGATAGTGAAAGTACAGATGTGTGTGTTGTGTGTCAGACAGGAGAGACGGTGGCCCTAAAGAAAGTGGCTCTGAGGCGGCTGGAGGACGGCATCCCAAACCAGGCTCTGAGGGAGATCAAGGCTCTGCAGGAGATCGAGGACAACGAGCATGTGAGTGTCAGAGGACGCCATCTTACCCTTTCATTATCCTAGTGACCTTCAGAGTAACATCCTATCGTTAACAAACTAAATAAGAGATGGACGGTAGCCATAAGACAGCAGTACTTTTAAATCTCATCACAGTTTTTGAATTTATTTTTGTATTAATCAATTTATTGAACATGTCAGAAACATTTTTTATAATAATAATTATAACAAAGAGATGCAATAAAACAACAAAAAACGTTCAAGGTACAAACAGATTTAAATAAATAGATTCTCAAATAGTCTCTGTCATGTTCAACAGGGGCAAGAAGAAGCTTAAAAATACTTTTCTAGTCCTCCCCCCTCTAGCGTACATTTTTCTTGAAAATAAAAGATTAGATCATCGTCATCGGCGTCATGTTGTAAACAAATACTTTTTAGAAAATAAATAACTTTTACAACGACAAGAAATAACAAGTATGAGTTCACAGGTCCTTCTCATAACCATTAATGATTTGGTTTCTAAATACTAGTTTTAGTTTTGATAAACTTGTACATTATTTCAGCTCATCATTACTGTTATTCCACATGTCAACACCTTTTGTTGTGATGCACTGAAGTGTTGAATTTGTTCGTATGGAAGGTTTTTCCCACTCTCTTCCTCCTCCTCCTCTTCCTCAGGTGGTGAAGCTGAAGGACGTCTTTCCTCACGGTACAGGCTTCGTCCTGGTGTTTGACTTTATGCTCTCAGACCTGTCCGAGGTCATCAGGAACTCTCAGCGACCTCTGACTCCGGCACAGGTCAAAGGTTACATGATGATGCTGCTGAAGGGCGTGGCCTTCCTGCATCACAACAACATCATGCACCGGGTGAGAGGAGGGTACGGGGATGGAGGAAAGGAAGATTTATTTTTCATTTTGACCCGAGTTTTGGTTTTGAAGCCCTTCACAATAAAAACCCAGACAATAGTTCTTACTGACGGTGTGTGTGGGTGTGTGTGTGTGTGTGTGTGTGCGTGCGTGCATGTGTGTGTGTGTGTAGGACCTGAAGCCAGCGAACCTCCTCATCAGTTCTTCCGGTCATCTGAAGATCGCAGATTTTGGTTTGGCCAGATTGTTCAGTGAGCTGGGAGACAGACTGTACAGCCATCAGGTGGCCACCAGGTAACTAACACACATTTTTATTTATTATTAGGTATTGTTGCAAACGTCCCACACTAGCAACAATAGTTTAGTTTATTAAAAATACACACACAAACAGCTTAAACCAGTCAAACCAGCCTCCACTTTTAGAATGTCGTCCGTGTCACTTCCATAAGAAAGCTAAATGTAACAATATGTAATAATGCAGCATTTAATATTTGTGTGTGTTCAGGTGGTACAGAGCTCCTGAGCTGCTGTACGGAGCCAGAAAGTACGACGAGGGAGTCGATCTGTGGTGAGAAAACTACTGAAAATACTCTGAATACTGCTACATAAACATATAACAAATACACATATTTAAATGAAAAAAGTAACACAAACTGAATGATGTAGTGCACTACCCAGAGCTCAGCAGCAGGTGGAGCTATTGCCCCATGCAGAACGAGGGAATACATTCAAAGAAATCTTACTTGTGTGTGTTCCTGTAGTCCTTCAGAATAAAAGCCCTGGTGTGTGTGTGTGTGTGTGTGTGTGTGTGTGTGTGTGTGTGTGTGTGTGTGTGTGTGTGTGTGTGTGTGTGTGTGTGTGTGTGTGTGTGTGTGTGTGTGTGTGTGTGTGTGTGTGTGTGTGTGTGTGTGTGTGTGTGTGTGTGTGTGTGTGTGTGTGTGTGTGGCCTAGCATTACTATACTTGTGGGGACCTAAATCTGTGGACACAGTCACGTGTGGGGACTCTCCTCCCTTATGGGGACAAAATAGAATCATTAATTTTAGGGTGAAGACTTGGTTAGGTTAAGGGTAAAGTTAAGGGTAAGGGTTAGGCATGTGTTGGTTATGGTAAAGGATAAGTCTCCAGGAAATGCATGTACGTCAATGTAATGTCCCCTGAAGTATACATGGTATGTGTGTGTGTGTGTGCGTGTGTGTGTGTGTGTGTGTGTGTGTTTCAGGGCGGTGGGCTGTATTTTCGGGGAGCTGCTGAACGCGTCTCCTCTGTTTCCGGGAGAGAACGACATCGAGCAGCTGTGTTGTGTCCTCAGAGTCCTGGGAACACCAACTCAGGAAAGCTGGCCTGTAAGATCCATTATCAGCAGACAAGAGGCCTCATAAATCCATACATCTAAACTAACATATACATTTAGGTGGTAACATAACATATGAAATGTTATCATTGGTCAAGTCTGTTCAGTTTTTAATTACATCTATATAAGTTAAATATGTACTTCTGTGACAACATCATTGTGTTGATGCTCTCTGTGTTTGGCGTCTCTCTCCAGGAGATCGTGGAGCTGCCAGATTACAATAAAATCACCTTTAAGGAGAATCCAGCGATCCCATTGGAGGAGATCGTCCCGACACGTCTCCTCAGGCCGTCGACCTGCTCAACAAGTTCCTGGTTTATCCGTCCAAAACAGCGCTGCTCCGCCAGAAAGGTAGGAAACAGGAAGTGACGTGTAGTAGATACAGAAGATGGAGTTCCTCAGGGCTCCCCATTAGGTCCCATTTCCTTTCCTGTGTCAGTGCATGTATTCACATTTTAGTCCAGAAACAAAATCATTCTTTAACTTCACTGTTTACGGACCCTTTGTCATAATACTGTGTTGGTACTGCATTTCGCCCACTATTGAATTGCATTGTGGGAAAAGTAGAATGCAGCATATCTCCCCCTTTGATGTTCATATTTGGACCAATCTGTTTTTGATCTTTTCAAGGAACTGGACAGCATTGATGAGTTGGTTAGTTTATGAATTGATTGGTTAATTGATTGGTGGTCCTCCTCTGCAGGCTCTCCTCCATCCGTACTTCTTCTCCTCTCCTCTTCCTGCTCACCACTCTGAGCTGCCCATCCCTCAGAGGGGGGGTCGACCCCCCCGCCAGCGGCTGCAGGCTCCGCCCACTGACTTCTCCGTGGACCTGCCCCTGCAGAACAGTGTGGTAGACCCCGCGCTGCTGCAGGGCCACGCTTCCTGTCTCTGAACGACCAATCAGATTCCTCTCCCAGTGACTCTCTGATGATGTTTTTACATTGTATGTTTATTTATTTTGTTTGTGTTTCATTGACGTGTTTTCTTTTACTTTCTGAAGTGCGGAAGTGATTTGTTGAGGAACCTGTACATATCATTGTTCTTTCGTCACATTTCCTGTTGCTCTTCACTCAAATTTTCATAAAGTATTTCTGCGGTGAATAAAACAAGATGATAATATGATACATGAACGTGTGGAAGAGACTTTTATGAACTCTACAAGGACGAATCATTGCTATGGAAGTCCTCTCTGTTGCTGTTAAGGATGGCGTTGACACAAAGGTCACTATTATAATTTCTGAACAAAAATGTACCGTGAATATTATATTATTTATACTGTGTGTGCGTGCATGTGTCTCTCACAGCTCTCCTCTTCTGCCTCAGCAGTGGTTTGTTGTTGAGTTTCTGTCGGACGCCGCACCTGCAGCGTCTCGTCTCCACAGGGGGGCGCTGCTCGTCCCACAGCTCACACACACTCTCTGCTCTGAACACACACACACAACACACACACACCCCACATACACACACACACACACACACACACATCCAACAACACACACACACGTTACGGGAACTTCTCCTTTCTCATGCTGTATGATACCAATGTATTGTAAGTCACTTTGGATAAAAGCGTCAGCTAATGTAATGTAATATAGCATACCTTCTCACAGGTGCGAGCTCTGTGCCCTTCGAGAAACAACAAACCTCTCACTTTGGCTCTCAAGCAGTTATATTTGTGCCTTGCTCACATTTGACTCATTGACACAATGAGCATGGCGAATTGTCCGATTAGGCGATTTTCTGGTCACGAGGGGCTCTGGACACATTTTCGAACCAGATGAAGAGGAGATTGAACCAGATGAAGAGGAGATTGAACCAGATGAAGAGGAGATTGAATCAGATGAAGAGGAGATTGAACCAGATGAAGAGGAGATGAGGAAGAGTGGAGCACGGATAGAGGAAGATGAAGAGGAGATTTGAACCAGATGAAGAGGAGATTGAACCAGATGAAGAGGAGATGAACCAGATGAAGAGGAGATTGAAACCAGATGAAGAGGAGATAGAGGAAGATGAAGAGGAGATTGAACCAGATGAAGAGGAGATTGAACCAGATGAAGAGGAGATAGAGGAAGATGAAGAGGAGATAGAGGAAGATGTCTCAGAAATGGAAGACACCAGCGATCCAGACTATGAGCCTACAACCGACCAGGAAGAGCACCTGAGGGAGAGGCCCCTGAGGGAGAGGCCCCTGAGGGAGAGGCCCCTGAGATAGAGGCCCCTGAGGGAGAGGCCCCTGAGATAGAAGCCCCTGAGATAGAGGCCCCTGAGATAGAAGCCCCTGAGATAGAGGCCCCTGAGATAGAGGCCCCTGAGATAGAGGCCCCTGAGGGAGAGGCCCCTGAGGGAGAGGCCCCTGAGATAGAGGCCCCTGAGGGAGAGGCCCTGAGATAGAGGCCCCTGAGATAGAGGCCCCTGAGGGGAAGAGGCCCCTGAGATAGAGGCCCCTGATGGGAGAGGCCCCTGAGATTAGAGGCCCCACCTGATAGTTCTGTTATGGTACATTCTCTGTCAATAAATGTTCATTGAGGAAAACAGTATCAGTGTCTTATTGTTAATTTCATCACAGTGAATGCTGAGCTTGATGGGCCTCACCGGTGGTGCCGGTCCATGACATGAAACACTGGCTTGCTGTGTATCAATCAATACATCCCATACATCATTGGAACGGGAAGAATCTCAGCTACAACACTAACTAAACCATTTCCATCTCCAGTAAACACAGCCTACATGGCAAGCCATTTTCATAATATACAGTAATGTAAAATAAGCACTATCTTTGAAACTTATTGCCAAAAAAGAATATGAACATTCACCCCTGATGTCATTCCGTCTGTCATCCCTTGATTCTATCTTGCTGTGACTGTTCAAATGAGATGTCAACCATCACATGGATAAGAGGTTCTAGAGATATCACTGTGCAAAACACACCGGTCAATTGTGACCGAAAATAGCATGGGGAAGGGGGGTAAGACCGAACGCAAAAGAAGGGTTGAGTCTTTTTATTCTGAACCACCAGACAGAGTGTGTGGAGGAGACAAAGCAATGATAACAGCAACAATACAAACAACGGTAAACCATGTGGAAATGTATTGGTGATGCAATGCAAGCCACACCTCACAAAAGAAAATGTCTCTATAATTAAATGCAAGTACAACTAATAGTTGCCAACAATGAACAGCTCCATGCTACAAGCTACACATATTGATAATGCTATACTTTGTTCAAGTTGGCACCATATTTATTTACTTTTTAAACAACAGTGCTTTATTAACTATGCAATATAGATAATGCTTGCTGATAATGCTTGCTGATATTTCTCTTTGCGCAGGAGTAGAACGAGCACAACGCAAGCAGAAGATAGAAATACCCTCACAGTTGTACTTCAGTACTCGAGTTTTTGGTCAAATAAATGAAAAAAAGGTACATTTTGTGTCATTTGTCAAACATTTTGAAAAGGAACTTGACACGAACTGCCCCCTCCCTCACTTCCTGGTTTCTCCTTCAGAGCATCAGTCAAAGTTTACCGGAGACACATCATCTCCTGCAGCTCTGTGAGTATCAGCCCGCTCTCATATCAGCACGTAGTTCTATCTTTATTCATTTGGACCTTTTTGTTTAACTCTTGTATCTTTTTTCTCTGTGCTATGTAGGGTCATTCTTTTGTTGTCCTTTATCTTGTTTTTTTTATTAATTATCTCTTTGTTTTAAACTTTTTTAAATCATGTATTTGTTTGTCTTTTACCACTTATTTTATTATTTAATTTGTATTCTTTTCTCTGTCCCTCTTATATTTGTGTCACTTCTCATTACAACACAATTTGATTTACATATGTTTTTGCTCTCACTCTCATTTCTCTCCCTTTGTTATCTCCCACAGTGACGATCTGTCAGATTATTGCAGCTCTCTGATATGGTCCCCGACTGTTCTAACAAACTTGTACGAAACATCAATGTTCAACACAAAGGTCAGAATCACTTCTCACATTCACTCTGGTTCATACTGAGTATGGACATTTAAGGCTTTGGACCAAACCTCTCTTGTCCAAAACCAAAACCTGCTCACCAGTTTAACCTGGCTTTCATCAGATTTTAGGCTGTTTGAGCTCATAGTTTTAAGTTAGTTTTACTAAGGGAAAGACTTAACATAAACAGCAAAATAAAAAACAAATCAACAATTCTTTAATGAAGTTGAGAAACAAAGGAAAGGTATACATGTATATATGTATTGGGCTGGCGGTGTGGCGCAGTTGTCTAGTGCGGTGGTGTTGGGATCAATGGAGCACAGGTTCAAACCCCACTGCAGTCAGCATGTCGTTGTGTCCCTGAGACACTTCACCCCACACTTGCTCCTGTGGGATTGCCCACATATTGAGTATGTAAGTCGCTTTGGATAAAAGCGTCTACAAGTGACATGTAATGTAATATTTGATTAGAAACAGAAACTATGGATATCTACCTAAAACTTCAGAGGAGCTAGTGGACTGTCTTTAACTCATGAGTTGTGTCTGTTTATTGACTTTCATTTGTCCCACACTTCTCTTACTATAGTTAAGACTATCAACGAGTTTATTATGAATTTTGGAGCTCCGAGGCTGCCATAGCTGTTTTAAAACCTGCTAGAGGTGGACATCTGATAGAGAAAAAGAACGCTTATTCTGCAGCCATACAGGTATGTATTCCGTTCCTAATGCATATCAATCTGTTTTCTTGCAGGTTAGCCCCGCCCCCCTCACACACCTTCCTCCAATCACCAAGCATCTCCATGAGGCGGAGCGGCCAAACTTCATGAACTTGTTGGACGACTCCGGCTGTCAATCACTCAGCTCTGCTTATTCCTCCTTATATGGTCATCCTGCTGTGACTCCACCCCCTACACCTGGATGGAACAGTTACTATGGCAAACTGTTACCCCTCGCCATCATCCTTCTCTAATGATTGGTCGTTACCATGAAGTCTGTCGTGGGGGCGGGGGCCAAGCACCAGGTGAGCAATACACCTGTCTGACCTGCACCTGTCTGTGTGTTTGACGCAGGATATTCATGTTCTTGGGTGTGTGTGCGTGCGTGCGTGTGTGTGTGTGTTCAGAGCAGAGAGTGTGTGTGAGCTGTGGGACGAGCAGGGCCCCCCTGTGGAGACGAGACGCTGCAGGTCGTCACCTATGTAACACTTGCGGCCTCCGACAGAAACCCAACAACAAACCACTGCTGAGGCCGAAGAGGAGAGCTGTGAGACACACACACACACACACACACACACACACACACAACACACACACACACACACACACACACACACACACACACACACACACACACACACACACACACACACACACACACACACACACACACACACACACGTATAACACACTCACATCTGTATGTTGTTGAATAGGTGTAAAAAGGAGACATTGGGGTTTTAACATCATTAGCTTTGGCGCTGATTTATGAAAATGTTTTGATATAAATGTGTTTATTTAAATATAGTATATACTTACATTTGTTTCAGATTATGAATCAGAGAAAAGGAACTCAGTGCGTGAACTGTTTGACTGAAACTACAACGCTGTGGAGGAGGAACTCTGCAGGAGAACGGTGTGCAACGCCTGCGGCCTTTACTACAAACTACACCAGGTACTACAAAGTACACATCACACCTGCTAAGCTAACAGCAGCTAATGTTCAGCACCACAAGCCTAACATTTAACTTCTGGCTTCTGCATTTACGCTTTAACAATCATAACGTGGTGTTTATATATTGAGATGATCCTGCTAACGTTGTCCTTTCAGGTCAACAGGCCGCTGGCGATGAAGAAAGACAGAATCCAAACCAGAAACCGTAAAGTGACCAATAAGAATAAGAGGAGCAGGAGATTCGACCAATCAGATACTAGGCTGCCCTTTCTGGTCCCGCCCACCATCCCCATTCAAACAGCTGCCCTCTGACCTCGTCCTGACTGAGTTTCTGAATGGGACTTTCTGCATTGTTTACTTTGAACAAGTTACATGTTTTTAATAAACCTCTTACTGGGAAGTGATTCTGTAAATAAAATACGTTTAAAATGATTTCTTTCGTGGCACGTTTGGTTTCTTGTATCTGTGATTCAGTTTTCTGTCAACTAGAATACAAACAAAAGAGTTATTTCAAAAGTTATATTGAAATAAAATAACTATGTGGCTTTCCAGTCTTCCTACACAAGGAAAACGTCCCTGGTGACCTTTCCTCTCTCCACACACTATGGACTGTCCAATTAGGACACGATCAGTCGCATTAGTGTCAAATGGAAAAAACAAGCCTATAATCAGGTACACTGCAGTTCATGTACCGAGTCATACAAAACTGGACAGGAACGGTTCTTAATTGTTGAGCCGGTGTAGATTAGTGCCGAGTGAGCAGCGTTACAATTACAGTATAACACTTTTGACTGAAAGCAAACAGTAGATAAGTCATTTGGGTGCATTGATGACTTATTGACCATGAAGGCAGCATCTCCCTGCTTCCCTCGACGCAAAGTAAACGGGATTTATTTCTTAAAATAATCTCTCTGGCAAACAAGTTTATGATACTTACATATTTTTTCCTGCATCATAACCTCCACATAACACCACGTTAGGATGTTTTAAGTGTAAATGTAAATTTCCTGAAGTGAAAAGCTAACGTTAGGCTATAAGGCACACGTGTCAAACTCAAGGCCCGGGGCCAAATCAGGCCCGTGGTGGATTTAATTTCGGCCCGCAGGATAATTTCTAATTTCCTATTGGATCTGGCCCGCCGGTATATTGCACGCACACCTTCACTCCATCCTGAGGGTCTCCTCCGCTCAGAGCCTGAGCCCAAACATTGATGACCTTGCTCCCAAGATGAGACGCCAAGTGTCTGAACTAGCATCTCAGAGCAGCACACTGACTTTACATGTTTCCTTCTGCACTTTCTCTCTCACGACAACAGGGCATGTTTGGTTTTCTCTTTGAGGGAAATAGTTTTGTTGAAGCTGTTGTTGGCCTGTGGAGAAATGTACTCATAAGAAATGAAGCTGCAGATAGAGCCATAAGAAATTAATGTAACTGATTATTTAATGTTGTTTTTATAGGCAATCATTGAAGCTTTGTTAGTTCCAGGTTTAATATGTGCAGTAAGTTCATTTCAATACGTTCTGCAATAAACATTGAACCAGTCCGGCCCTCGACTAGTACCCATTATTATTTGTTTGGCCCACTGTGTATCTGAGTTTGACGCCCCTGCTCTAAAGGAACGACATCACGGTCACATGACTTCTTGTTAAGGCGTAGTCTGTCTTTCTGGTCCCTCTGCAGCCACGCAGTGTCGCATTAAAGAGGATTATTCTGCTTTATGTCAATAGTTTTGTTGTTTTCTTTTCTATTGTGAAATGTGCACAACCTAATCTCTAATCTGTGGAATCTAGAGCAGCATGATGTTAATTGCAGCTTGTTAGAGCCACTCATGTGCACTTTACACTAAAACAGGAGCCTTGTCCTGTTCACATCTGCACACATTTTGATGCCAAGCTTCCTGTTTTTTTATTAATTACTGCTGATTTATTTATTCTTCTTAGCTGTGGCTGAAATAGCTCCTCGTCCCGTGTGTGGCTCTTCAGCAGGAGTGCTTACTGCTATAGGAGCTGAAGCAGAGGCCCGTGTGCAGAGCATCATGTGTGGATGTGGAGGCAGTCTGTTGGTATCGCTCGTCTCTCTCTTCACCCCCTTCACCCTCCACCCCCTGCAGGCTGCCTGCTGGAGGCCGCTGTTGTGCAACGCAGGAGGCTTTTGGTTTTCCGGACCCAGAAAAAAAGGGCAAGAGAGGAAAGAAAGGGAGATGAACAGAAGGAACAGAGGGCGGTTGGTGTCGAGGCCGGCCAGACGCCGCTCTCTCTCTCTCTCTCTCTCTCTCTCCGGGCGAGGATTGTTCTGAGCTGCTGAGGGATGGAGATTAGCAACCACAACGCACACTATTATACACACCACACACACACACACACACACACACACACACACACACACACACACACACACACACACACACACACACACACACACAACACACACACACACACACACACACACACACCACACAACACACACACACACACACACACACCACACACACACCACACACACACACAACACACACACACACACACACACACACACACACAACACACACACACACCCACACACAACACACACACACCACACACTTAACGGTTGGTGAGTGTACAATTATTTAACATCTTGGTTGCGTTAAACCAGAATACACACATTTTGGATAGCCGAGCCCAAACCCACAGAAAGCGTTGGACTCATAATGAGGAAATAGGTGCGTTGAAGGTGCGTTCACAGACCAATTTGAGTCTGTTGCAATATAATTATTGTGCAATTGATATGGAGAGTTTGAGCACAGTATATGTGCTGTCGTGGGGAGAAAAACTGGGGTTTTGTTGAGAGAAACACAGGTAAACATGAGGTTAACATGAGCAGGAGACTGACGTGGACTTCTGCAGAACTCTGGCTTGACATCTCGGCCCGAAGAGGAGATACAGAACATGCTGAATGAAGTCCACAGAAATAAATTTATCAAGTTATTTTTTGATAAACGAGAGGAGAAGGGATTCTACTCCATGTCGGTGTCATGTTCATCTTTGTTGATTCCCATGTTAACATTGTCCACCATCCGGACAATTCACAATCTGCAGGGAACATTCCCGGCCTTGCCATCTTTTTGTTTTGTTTTGATGCAAGTTTTTCCTGAACCCAGGCTCTTAAGACAATCATTTCCCAACTGGGGATCAATAAAGTACATCTATGTCAATTATGAGACAATAGGCCAATGTGCAAAGCATGCAAAAGGCCCAACCACCTCTTCTACATAGGAACACACACACACAACACACACACACACACACACACACACACACACACACACACACACACCACACACCACACACACACACACACACACACACACACACACACCACACACACACACACACACACACGCACGCACGCCCGCCACACACACATCCACACACAAACACTCAAAAGTCGTTTTGCGTTGATCCAAGTAAATAGGGTTAAAATACACTGAACAAAAATATAAACGCAACACTTTTGTTTTTGCCCCCATTTTCATGAGATGAACTCAAAGATCTAAAACATTTTCTACTTACACACAAAATAACCATTTATCTCAAATATTTTTCAGAAATCTGAAAAAATCTGTGATAGTGAGCACTTCTCCTTTGGCGAGATAACCCCCCCACCTCACAGTGTGGCATATCAAGATGCTGATTAGACAGCATGATTATTGCACAGGTGTGCCTTAGGCTGGCCATAATAGAAGGCCACTCTGAAACGTGCAGTTTTGCTTTATTGAGGGGGTCTGGGGGGGGTTTTTAAAACCAGTCAGTATCTGGTGTGAGGGGTGAGGGGTAGGGGTAGGGTAATGTTGTGAATCGAGTGGCCCATGGTGGTGGTGGGGTTATGGTAAGGGCAGGCGTATGTTATGGACGACGAACACAGGCCACTCGATTCACAACATTACCCTAACCCTAAACCCTAACCCTAACACTACCCCCGACCCCTACCCCTCACACCGATACTGACTGTTTTCAGACCCCCCCAATAAAGGCAAAACTGCACGTTTCAGAGTGGCCTTCTATTGTGGCCAGCCGAAGGCACACCTGTGCAATAATCATGCTGTCTAATCAGCATCTTGATATGCCACACCCTGTGAGGTGGGATGGATTATCTCGGCAAAGGAGAAGTGCTCACTATCACAGATTTTTTCAGTTTTCTGAACAATATTTGAGAGAAATGGTTATTTTGTGTATATAGAAAATGTTTTAGATCTTTTGAGTTCATCTCATCAAAAAATGGGAGCAAAAACAAAAAGTGTTGCGTTTATATTTTTGTTCAGTGTATGTTAAACTGGATCCCCTGTATGGTGTTGTGAGATGGACGCACTACATTACGTTAAATAAAGTTAATAAAAAAACACAAACACACAACCAGTTCAATAAAAGCATTTTATTTATATCTGATAATAATTGAACTCATGGATCATCTCAGAATACTAATGCAAGTCACTTATTAAATTAGCTCTGTTCGCTGCATCCACAAAGCAAACATCAGTTTATAAATCTGTACATGTGTCACACGATCAGCTGACCCGTGATGTCACTTCCTGTCTGTTGCTTAGCTACACAATAGCCGGTATCTGCTCGTATCCAGGAGCGTCGTCACGGCGACCACGATAATACTCTCGTTAATGTTACATTTTTAACTTAAAGGTGAGTTCAGTTCACCAGTAAGGGCCGATGCGCTGACACACTGTTTACATATTTTTTCTTTAATTGTAATAATTTAAACTCCATTTTTTTATTTCATGCAAACATGATGAATCAAACTCTGAATTTCTACATCAAAATAATTTTAATTCTACCTCACAGAAAGTCGTTATTATGATTTAAATCCACATTTTTGGGGGATTATTGGAATTTGTGTGTGTTGTGAAAGTTGAAGCTGCATTATACTGTTTGCAGGCACTGTACTGTACATCCATCCTTCATTATAAATATTACTAATTACATGTTTTAATTATTTAAAAGTGGCCTGTTAATTAATACTCCTGATTTAAAAAGCTAAATGTTTTTGTATTATTTGTAACTATGTAACTTCTAGTAATTGAGTATGTTTGTCGGTTTCATAAATTGTCTGTACTAATATTACATTAATAAATAATACAAAATATAAATCTGAAAATGTATTTTTTGACATAAACGTTGATGACCAAACAAATTCATTTCAATTACAATTTTAACTTGTTTAATGTGAAAAATAAAAAATGCTAACGTGTTGTTTTATAGATTAAAGGTGGGGGTAGGGTAGAATGGAAGAAACCAGCTCGAGTGCGCTAGATTTGAAAGTACGCAGCGAAAAAATCTGCCCCTTCTTCAGACTTCCTTACAGGAGTCCCTCCTCCAACACACACGAACGCGCACATGACCAATGAGGGCACGAGATACGTTTGTGCCCCGATGGAAGGCTGACAGGCAGGCAGGCCATCCAGTTACTTTAGCCGGGCCGGCTCAGATGATTGGTCGTCCTTTTTACAGAACTACGGCTTCCAGAGATGACTTTTTTTATGGATGTATTGTCAAAGCATTTAATGTATTCATTGCTATCGGGACGTTAAGAGCATTCCATGGAATATAACAACAAGTGTTTCTGAAGTGATTTACCTACCCCACCTTTAAGGAAAACTATTTGTGTCATCAGAGTCCTATTTGGTGTAAGAGTTATTGTTTGACAATAAACTGAAACAATATTTTAAGGGAACATGTTGACAAGATTAACCAATCAATTGAGACTTATTTGATGTTTTTTGGGAGGATTTTAGATTGTTCCTCTTTGTATTTTCATGATCAGCTGATATTTGAGGAGCTTCAGAGCTGCAAATAAAGCTTTCATAAAACTAAAACTTCATTTAAAATCCTTATCCCTCAATTAATAACATTACTTTACAATATTTTTTATTTTACATTCAGTGTAATCATTTGTTGTCTATTTTCAATTTCATTATTTATCAAATATATCTCACAATATAAATGTGTTATTTAATATCCAGCTTCCTGTTTACAATTTTTTATTTAATTATATCCTGATAACCCCTGAGGAATATATTATTGATAACACATTTTCCAATTGCCCTTTTTCATTTTAATTGTGGGTGAAATTTAAGCCAACGTTGAGGGTGCGGGTCACAGCCTACAGACTGACAACAGGGCAAAAATATTCCTACTGTGTGTGTGTGTGTGTGGTGTGTGTGTGTGTGTGTGTGTGTGTGTGTGGTGTGTGTGCATGTGTGTGTGCATGTGTGTGTGTGTGTGTGTGTGTGTGTGCTTCATTGCTCTAATAAAGCATGGGTCGCAGCACTCATTAGCTCAAGCTGATTGGCCGACAGGTTGATTGACTGGCTGCATCCTGAGGGCTAAAAACTGACATTAATTAGACCTTCCTTTTTGTTTTTGCATCCAAACTGTATTGTTTTTTCCTATGCCTTTTTCCTTATTTTTTGCGAAATGTCAAAAACATCAGAAACGTATATAAAAAAACGTGTTCCTTTCAGTTTTGCACTTCCTGTTTCAGCAGCTTCACTGTCCTGATACTGAAATACAGCTTTATTTGAACCACACCAGCAGGCAGAACCACACATTCTCAAGTGATATGGACATCGTTTTTTTGTTTAAGGGGTAAAAAGATTGGAACTTATAGGTTTTCAATACTTTCTTTACATCAAACAATGGTTTAACTCGTCTAATTAAAAACTAACAAATAAAAAATACATTTGGTAAGTTAATAGAATTATTCACTTAATAATCATAATTCTGACCATCAGCTGTTTTTTTTTATCAGATTGTAAGATATTTAAAAATAATATGTCCAATAATACAATGTTAGTGCCATCTAGTGGCCATTAGAGGAATTGGGAGCACCGGGGCTGATGGGAAATGAAGTCTTTAAATGTGGGTGACTGAGAGCTGATTGTGGTTATAACAGTCCAACAAAGCATGACATCATTAAAGGGTTTCAAACAGTAAGTAAAAAGTATACATCTGTTCTCTGTGCGTTTCAAAATAAAAGACCTCGGGACAACGGGATTCAATCCAATAGCTGTGAGTGCTAACGGACTCGCTCACATTAGCATCTGACATCAATGTTAAGCAGATTCTTATTAGCTGTGAAAATAGCTTGTTTACATCAGAATAATTCGATCTTCTTTCTGCATGGAGCTATGTGTGGAGCTGTGATGGCTTTATTGCTGAGGCTGGAGGTGAGACTGAAACAATGTAATAATTTGCTCAATAGAACAATGTAGTCATCATCTGCGTTCTTCTTGAGTCAATATGATCTGTCACAGTTAAAGCACCTCGTTGAACCAGGACTGAAATTAACCATATTTTTAAATTATTGATTAATTTGAGTTTTTATTTAAGTATTAATCTGAAATATGCGAGTAGGTCAAGTGCAGTAAAACAAACAATATAACATTACAATGTGATGGGGTGAATAAAGATATCGTATTATTTTAGATCTGTATTTCCCTATATGCAATAGATTTGAAGTTATTTCTTTTTATCCCCACTGTAAAGTTGCCTTTGAGCACCTGAACAAGCGCTTGGAAATCAAATGTATTACTATTATCGCTAGGGGTGGCTACTTGGGCTCAAGCCCCGGATGTTTTCTGAAAAGCCCCGGATGTTTCATTTAAAGGGGACATATCATGCTATATTTGAACAATATATTGTAGGCCAAACCTATATAAAGTATATAAATATAGTTTTTTTTTCAAAATACCAAACAGATCCTGCATTTTAGCCATGGCCTCATTTCGCTCTATTTGCTCTTTCCAGCGCTGTTTTTGCAGGGGGCTGATTCTGTGAGCTGCAGCTGACCACGCCCCCCTGCAGGAGAGGGGAGCGTGCTCTGAGATCAGCTGCTGGGCTGTCAGAAGAGGGGGAGAAAAAGAGATCTCCATCCTCCGTGTTTTATTCTTATAGAAGTAAGAAGAGAAGTAATGGGGCAGAAACCCTCCTTTTTGCGCAGCGGTCCAGACATAGACATCAAACGGCGACACATATTCAGTGTGCAGTTCCTTTGGCATTAGGGCAGGGATATCTAGATACTTTCCAAGGTTTGACATAATGAATTGTGCTACTTTTAAAGCAAGCAGCAATGTTTTCAAATCTGTAATAAAAAAGCTCCTCAAAACACTATAGAAGCAGTTCCTGCCGTTACTACTTTCTTAGCGGATGCATGTCAATTTAAATCAATACATAAAACTATTTTTTAAATCACTAAAATCATTTTCTAAATCCATAAAAGCATTTAAATGAATATTGGGAGTCATGTTGTTACTTTGTTGAGAATGTGGCCATGTGTAATAAGCGGGATAATGTGCAGCGACTTGGTCAGTATGGGGAAAAGAACACCTTCATGCCGATCTAGATCCATTGTTTAAAGCAGGAGGCGCAAACGCTTGCCTCTGGGAGGGAGAAAAAGAGCCACAGCAGAGAATAAACAGAAGGGCAACCATGGCAACCATGCGCGGGAAGTCTTCTTCGCTGCTTTTGTGGCAGACTACAGTGCCACTTACAGGCCTGGCATATGTACTACAGCGTCTCCAGCGCTTTCGAGCAGCAATGGCCGGCCGTGGCCTAACCTCTCATTCCCCTGATAGCTGGAGAATTGACCAATAGCCGTAGCGCCACCGTCCTGACGTCAGGACAGTGTTCAAATCTGGATCAGTCTATCAGATCCGTTGCAGCCCTTTTTTTTAGAGATTTGGGTATGGAGGAAAATAGAGAGGGTTGTGTTTTCTGACACTTGGTGAGTTCCCTGGAACACCGGGGACACATAGTCATGTATAAAAGACGTACAAAAGTGCATTTCGCATGATAGGTCCCCTTTAAGTAAACATTTGAAGTACTTGTACTGCAACTTCTATTTCACTACATCGGAAAACTATGGCACATATGACTCTATTCGACGACATTTTTTGAACAGCTTTCATTAGTACCTTTGCAAATTAAGAGTAGAGTTGAAGTAATGTGGGAAAGTTCAGCGGAGGTCATTAACTGTGACAGGAAGTCATGCTTAAAGAGCATTTTTAGCATGTGTTAGCCCAGCATTTTAACTAAGTAAAACTACTTAAACTTCTTTTGCAATTTATGAAGTGTCATATTGCTACTGTTTAGTCACTTCCCAAATTAACTATTCTTTTAACATTAGTTTGTTAATTGAGGCAACAGCTACCCTGACTTGTGTCTAGTGTTTGTAGTCAGACTGCAGCTAAAAAGACATAAATATATATATATATATATTGTATATATATATATATATATATATATACCGACACACCACATCACACTGTGTTTACTGGCGACCGCTTGATTTGACACTTTATCAAAGTCCCTCCGTGACGTCCCTCCTGAGAGCAGATCTGATGGTGAAACTTTTGAATCCTTCCCGGTCGTCTTTGGACCAGAACCTGAATATCCAGACCCATCGATCAGTAGAAGCGTTAGAGTTCAGGCAGTCTTTTTAGAAAATGCATAGAAGAAGAAAGGTCCAAAATGCCCTTTTTTTAGCAGGCTGAGGGGCGGGGCTAAAGGGCAGCGCAAGGGTTTGTGGGAGTTGAAGTTTAGTTGCAGAGGGTGTACAGACAGAGGCATGGTAGAAAAAAAATGCATGTTGTAATGAATGGATGAGGGAGTTAAGACTGCGTGTGCATGAGGCATCACAAAGGCATATTTTACATGCTACATTTTATTCGAGTGTATTAAATGAAATGACCTGAAAGCTAGCATCGCAGCGGTTCCCTCGACAAGAAGTCGAAAGTATTTTTCCTTTGGATTTTTAAAAGAAAATGAGTGACAAAGTGACAAATAACATTTATGATACTTATACGTTTTGTTCGCAGGATAATATTCACGTATATAACCACCAGTTTATCATTTTTTAAGCAGAAGTGCAATCTGCAGAAGTAAAAAGCTAACGTTAGGATAAAGGAACCACACATCAAGGTCACATGACTTCACGTCAACCACCTGCTAAGCTAAAGGTGGCTAATGTTCAACGAGAGATATTTACTCCTCTTATTAAGTCACTTATTTGCAAACGTAAAAACATCACAAGTCAGGTGTTGCATTTGGGCATCTAACCAACAGCTCCTTCTTCAAGACGAGGAACTCAGAAGTGCTACAATGCTAACTCATTCAGGGTTTAGGACTCATTCCTGCACCTCTTTATGTGGGACGTATAGGGGGATGGCATGGTGGTGTGTGACAGGTCTTGATGACAGGTGACAGGAAGTGTGTGTGTGTGAGTGTTGTGACTTAATGGCATTGTCTGCTGCCTGCAGCCCGCTGTCGCTCTGCAGGATGAAGGCTGAAGTCAAATGAGGCACTTTGTTATGATCCAGAGCTGCAGGACGTAGCATCCACCGCTGTTGCTATAGAAACAGGTCGTCTTGCCGGCTGAGTTGCCGAGGCGATGTCATGGTAATAGATGGCCAACAGGACCACAGCTGGACCTGAAGTGTGTGTGTGTGGTGTGTGTATGTATGTGTTATGGCTCTGTTATATCATCAGGGCAAAGTTCTTTTCTTTTTTTTTTACAAGCAAGCAGGCAAATCAGATCATCTCTGGTCTATTTAATCTCACATAATATTAATATTTTATAATAGTAATAATGTCATTGAGCCTTTTACATATTCAGCTTTTATAAAAATAAAAAAATCATTCCAGGGATATTCACATGCTCAGATTACACAGAATCACAGCACAGCGCCTCCAGTAAAGGTTCTCATGTTGTTTGCATACGAGTTTAAAGTTCAGGAGACGAAGATGATGATGATGATGATGATGAGGATGAGGGTGAGGAGCCTGTATCACAAGCACTTTATCTCACTCTGTTTATTCTCATTCCCAAACTCAGTGATACTTATTGCTGGCATCTTAAAGCTGGTAACAAACGTTTCCACATTACAGGCTAATCACGTTTCAAGGCTAGTACATCCTTTCCAAATTCAATTTTAAAGACATGATCATCATATTCTACTGACCTATATACATATAATTCATTATTATTTTCTTTTAATAAAGTTATTACAACTCCTTTTTCCAGTAATGTAATTGGTTAGTTGTCGTGCTGTTGACAATGCGCTCATTTTGCTTCGCGATACAGGTCTCACGATGTACTGAAGGATGATGGGTAAAAAAATAAATAAAGTTGGTTAATTTGATGGCTGTGTGTGCAGCTGTTATGTCATTGACCCATCAGAGGCCTCGAAACCCGCCCACCAGCCAATCGAAAACAAGTCTTTGTTAGTTTGCTTTCATAAAGTATTATCATCCAATAAGATGCAAGAAGAGGCGGTTCTTCTCTCAGCAGGCCAATCAAAAAGCCCTTATAAGTAGCCTAGAAAAAAAAGGGAAAAAGAATCAGCCAATGAAGAACGTCCTCGCTGTGAGCCAATCAGAGAGAGAGCCCGCCCAATAGTTCCCGCCCACCAAGCCGACTGCCAATCAGAACCTTCGTCAGCGTCTTTGGGCTCGGCTTCAGCCAGGGGCCCGGGGGAGTCCCCGTGTTGCCACGCCGACTGGGCTCTCCTCCAATCAGAATCCTCCTCCCTCCACCCGGCAGGCGATGGGATGGTGGCTGCTGATTGGCTGACATCTGAAAAGCTGGTTGCTGATTCGCTGTCTGACACACGCTGGCGCTCATCGTCGTCATCTATCGGCATGAGGAAAGAGAATGGGGCACCTGAGCTCCCAGAATGCTTTGCGTTGCGGGTTGACCTGTCCTCTCTCTGCTCCATGGGCTCCTCCCTCCTCCTGCTCTTCGTCTCGCTCCTCTTCCTCCTCCTCTCCTTCACTTCTTCTGCTGACTCCTCCACCTCCTGCGGCACCAACGTGTCCCAGGATTTGGCACTGCTCCTGGGTAAGCTCCTGCTCTTCTTCCCCTGCTCCCTCTGGTTCTCCAGCTTCTCTTTCGGCCTGACAGTCTGACTTTTTCTCCTCATCTCCTCCTCCTTACTCCTCTCCCCCTTTTCCTCCATCCTGGCCTCTTCCTCCACCACGTCTAGGTCCAGATCAGGAGGCCCTAACCCTCCTCCTCCTCCTACTCTTCCTCCTGTTCTTCGTTTGGTTTCTCCCTCTCTCCTCGTCTTCCTCCTCTCTCCTACTCCTTCTCCTCCTCCGGTACCGCCGCCTCCTCCCCTCTGCTGGCTGAGGGAGGTGGTTCTCATGGTCACTGTTTCCACATCTGGCTCCTCTGTGTGTGAAGAGGAAGAGGGGGAGAGGGCTCCTTCCTCAGGCCTGCCGGACAAACAGAGAAACACATTGAGCTGCAGTTCCTCTAACGTCCACTTTGGTCACAAAGGTAATGAAATCCATGCTGCCGCTTAAACAGCGTGTGCCTTGCCTTGGGCAGAACACACGTTTACAGTTAAATCAGTTTAATGAGTTACAAAATGTGTGAGAGAGTGTGTTCATAGTGTCAAAGTCACGCCCATCTACTTCCGCCCCATGGGACCTTATTTCGGAAACATTATGCATTGAAGTCAATGGAGAGAGAAAACTTTTCAATCCCATTTGAATTGTGCCACGAATTACACATATGATGTTTGGTCAATCTTAAAAAATTATTTCCATGTCAAAAAAGTCACAGTTTGTCGTAAAACTGTTGAAATATAAGACTATGAAAAATACGCAACTAGAAAGACTACAAATCCCAGAGTAAGTGATGTCATAACTGTTTTCCTCCACTAAGAGATAGCTACGATCAGCGCCATATAGATAGATGCCTAAGATGAGATAACTTTAACAAGATGCCTGTGTGCTTAGTACCAGGTTGTTATCATACCAGCAATGGGTCTTGCTCGTTCTTTCGCTTCCCGTCTGATGAAAGGACCAGGAGTGGCTGGATCAAGTTAGCTACCTAGCTAGTAGCTAGCACGTTAGTTAGCATTACAGCCGTGTCATTTTTATTAGCCTTAATATGAAAAGTAACATTAAGTAACCCAAACATGTTAAACAGTAAGAGTAGTAGTCATAATTCGTGAACCCTTTGAAGAGTACTGTCCGGTGTGATCATTCTATAATACACAATTTAAGCCCGGGGGAGAAATGCTAACGCTAACTCTAGCATCGGCAATCGCCGATCTTTTCTACTTCATGCTATCTGCATAAATGGTTGACATTAACATTAAAAAGACGAGGCAGTTCAGAGAGAATCAAAGGCAGGCAGGCAGCTTGACATTCTTCTGGACGTGTTTCATTGTGGTGATAGGAGCGTAGTCAATCGTTTGTTGACAAGACAGTAGTGACGGCCATCTGGGTGACGTGTGTTGTTCTGAGAGTCTGCGAGACCAGAGATGTAGTCATTAAAGCGTTTCACACAAACAAATGTGTCACTTTTTTTTGTGTGAAGCACTCACTGAACTACATCTCTCATCTCCCGTCTCGCACCACACACCAAGGCGGCCGTCACGTTTGGCACGTTTCACTTCTTTCTCTCAGAATGAGGAGAAAAGTATTAAAAAGGTGAAAATCACTCCAAGTCTGGGCACGTTGAGAGCTGCACACACACACATGGGGAGTCAGTCGGTTCCGTAAGAGCCAGCATGCGGGACCGGGGACTCTGGGATTTGTAGTCTTTCTAGTTGCGTATTTTTCATAGTCTTATGTTTCAACAGCTTTACGACAAACTGTGACTTTTTGACATGGAAATTATTTTTTAAGATTGACAAACGTCATATGTGGTAATTCATGGCACAATTCAAACGGGATCGAAAGATACGTTTTCTCTCTCCATTGACTCCAATATATAATTTTTCCGAAATGGATTGGCTTCTCCACCAGAGCTATCGCCTGTGAATCTAATGTTTTATTTCACGTCCATTAGCCAAAAGCTGCACAATAATAATACAAAGTATGGTAACATGACGGGGTCGGTATATGGGATATTGTAAATTAAATCCATTAGAGTTCATGTAAAGACAGAGCTTTCATTTGTAACTTTCTGATAAAAGTACTGATGGCTGTGGATTGAAAACCGAGAGATTGAGAGTCGGTGAATGAAAGTGAAAGGAAAGGAGATGAAATGAAGGAAAGAAAGGAAAGATACAAACCGCGCATTTTCAGTGCGTCCAATCACGTAGAAGCAGGTTCCCCCTGTTTAGAGTTGGTCATACAGAGAGACAGGCTGGACAACTCCACTGAGGAAGAGGAAGAGGAAGAGGAAGAAGAAGAACAGGAGAAAGTAAAAGTACAAAGTCAAGAAAATCCAGAGCTGTGATTGGAGGATTTCAGGTTCAGAGAGTTGGGAAGTGAGAAGAGGTCCAGCTGGATTTCTACTGAACTATAAATTGTCTTTTTTCTTGTAATGAATTAAAGACTATACACGTCTTGTTTTTCAGATTAAATAGATGAGAAACTTGTAATTATACTGCTATGTGAGACATCAACACAACGACATGCAGTGGGGTTTGCACCTGTGCTCCCCTGATCCGAACACCAACGCACTAGCCCACTGCGCCACACGCCTCCCTCAGGTACTTTCACCACACTTCATTCTACAACGAGTAGGATTTGTCGGTTCCTGTAAACGTAACACTCGGTGTCCACCGCCAGTGTTTGAAACCTCACCGTAGTCGGGCACGTATCCGTTTCCTTTCTTGAGCACGAGGTGGATGCGATGTCCTCCTCTCCTGATCTGCTCCACAGCCTGACTGTGGGTCATCCCTGATGTGCTGTCTCCATTAATCTCCACCAGCTGGTCGACACCTGAGCCAGGGAGGGGAAGAGCAGACAATATTCCATTAGAAATAATCTGGTGCCAGCAGATCGTTGCCATTTGGCTCAAAAGTCCAAAAGTGATGAAGGATGTTTCAGTCTTCCCCTATCACCAGGCGTTTGTCTTTCATTTGAGACGTGGCAGTTGTAAATGCAGCCTGTAGGGGGGCGCTGACAGCACATCTGGACCTTGGCGTTTCGTATTTAAAGCAGAGAGCAGAGGAAGAAGCTGGACGTTGAATGTTTGATGCTCAGAGTCTCACAGCTGCTGACAAAAAGTATATCCTAAAAAGTCATGAATAAATCATTTGTTTGAATACCACAAAGGAATGTCTCCGTCTCAGGATGCTCATATCGACAGGGGTGCTAACGAGTGTTTCACCACTAAAGTGAGTTTTGTAAACCCAGATTAGAGACTTCAAATATCTTTGATCTGGTTCTCATTTACGTTTTATCTGATACTTATATTTACCAGGATACCAGGATATTCTACAGGTGCTCCATAGAGAGGATCCTGACCTTCAGGTGCTCCATAGAGAGGATCCTGACCTTCTTCAGGTGCACCATAGAGAGGATCCTGACCTTCAGGTGCTCCATAGAGAGGATCCTGACCTTCAGGTGCTCCATAGAGAGGATCCTGACCTTCAGGTGCTCCATAGAGAGGATCCTGACCTTCAGGTGCTCCATAGAGAGCATCCTGACTGGCTGCATCACGGCCTGGTACGGCAGCTGCACCGCCCTCAACCGTAAGGCTTTACAGAGGGTGGTGAAAGCTGCAAAGCACATCACCAGGACGGAGCTGCCCTCCATGGAGGACCTCTACTCCCAGCGGCTCAGGAAGAAAGCCCTCAGGATTATAAAAGACGCCCCTCACCCCAGCCACAAACTGTTCTGTCTGCTGCCGTCTGGCAGGCGGTACCGCAGCATCCGGACAGAAACCACCAGACTCAGGGACAGCTTCATCCCGCAGGCAGTGAGACTGTTAAACACCTGAACTGTTGAAACAACATCCATAACATTCATCTGCTACTTAGTAATTATTTATCTATTTATCAAATATATCATTCCAATAACTTGCATATAGGCTCTTATTTCACTTATTAAACTATTTTTATTTTTGTATTTACTATTTACCTGCACTATATTTGTTCTGTTTATCTGTGTTATTGTGTTGCACTGTTGGAGGAGCCTGTGGCCTAAGATTGTCATCGTCATAACAACACTGTAGCTATGTTCGTATGACAGAACAAAGAACCTTGAACCTTCCCAAAACCCCACCAACGCCATTTGAAACGATGGAGTTCAGTTGGCTTTCTTTGGGAGCCTTCCTGTGAGGAGACCTGATTCTGGCTTTTACTGTGAAGGAGTTTGCAGGAAGTGATGAGTTAAGGTGTGTGTGTGTGTGTGTGTGTGCGCGTGTGTGTGTGTGTACCTGTATCTTGTTGCTGCGTTGGGCCGGCCCCCCCTCCATCAGTCCCAGTACATACAGCCCCATGTTGTATTCGCTGCCCCCCCTCAGAGAGAAACCAAAACCTGTAGGACCTCGATCCAGATCCACGCTGTAGAACCTGGACTCCTCCTTACACAGACACACAACAATGTTAGTTAAATATCAACAAAAAACATGAAAACTACTAGTAAAAAATATTGGAAAAAAATTAGTAAGTTTCAATAAAATAAAATTAAAACTTTTTTATACCATCCATCATACCAAGTGAGTACTTTGCCGTATTTAATTCCCAGCACTTATTTCCCCCATGGAACTAAGAGCCGCTCGCGTTCTGAGGGAGGATTAGGCAAATGAAGCCGCTGACGTCACTTCTTCTTCTTCTTCTTCTTCTGCTTTGGGTTTACTGGCAGGCCGTAAACCACTTCACGGCGTATACTGCCACCCGGAGTCCCCGGCCGGAAGTCCCCGGAGTTGGGGAAGGCTTCAGTAGAAGCTGCTGGGAGTCCCAGCAGCTTCTACTGAAGCCTTCCGAGTAAATCGCCAGAACGCCAACACCTCCTCATCTCCACCGCTCCCATGTTTTATTTTGTGTTGCCATAAGTTAGTCTCTCTGCATTTCTGCGCTGGGCTAATGCTAATGCTAATAATGCTAATGCCAGCAAATACAATGGCGGCTTCACAAAACTTTTCAGAGTGTTACGGGGCGTGGTTTGCAATTCGCCCAGCCAATCAGAAATTGGCCACAGCAGGCACTAAAAATGGGGGTAAAAGTTCTCTGAACTAAGTTTTGTTTTTGGTGTGAACACAAAATTCCAGGCACTAACAGAACTAAACGGGAAAAGTACGGGTAAAAGTACTCCGGTGTGAAAGCGCCTTATGTGTTAGAGTCAGTGTCAGGAAAATATTTATATATATAAATTAATAAGAATAACGGTTTTATGTAAGCACTTCAATTTCAAACAATTAACCGTCAAGACTGACCTTCGGCCTCCCTCTGGATCCCTTCATCACCCGGCTGTCGATATCCAGATCGGCTCCCTCTGACACGGTGGACGAGTCTAAAAGAGAAATATCAAATGTTGTTATGGATTAATTTTACAATCATTTTTAGACAATATTACTTTTTTTCACAAATCAAAGAAGAATGTATGAACGACTTCATTTTAGTCCGTTGACAGAATTAAAGTTAACGCAATTGTCGATCAGCGTCTTTAAAGTTGTAGTAGGTTCCTGTCTATACACTTTGTGTTGGTGTTGTTGGACATTCAAAATATCTCTGAGATGTTTGGTTAATAATCGTCTTTCTGTTTTACTATGCGTTTAGTTGCTGTTTGCTCATTTAGTTCATCCATTGCTCTGCTTTGATTGGAAAGCACGTTGTAACTGTGTTTGAGAGTAGAGCTTTGGTATACAGTATTATATTGGTATCTTGATATGAGACTAGATAACCTCTTAGTTTCGGGATGAGCAATTATAAAGTGATTTAAAAGTTAATAGATGTTTTATGTTGGGCAAATAGGCGAGGCTGCTACACCCTGATTTTAATGTGTTTTATATTATTTTATTTGTGTGTGTGTGTGTGTGTGTGTTCGTCTGGTCTTCAACCTTCCTAAATTCTCCCACACCACGCCGCTCCTCCGCTCCCTTCACTGGCTTCCAGTAACTGCTAGAATCCACTTCAAGACACTGGTACTTGCGTACCATGCTGCGAATGGATCTGGCCCTTCCTCCATCCAGGACTTGGTTAAACCGTACACCCCAGCGCGTGCACTTCGCTCTGCATCAACCAAACGACTCGCTGCACCCGCACAGCGAGGGGGACCCAAGTTCCCATCAGCAAAAACACGTGGGTTTGCTATCCTGGCTCCAAAATGGTGGAATGAGCTCCCATTGACATCAGGACAGCAGAAAGCTTACACATCTTCCGGAGAAGACTGAAAACTCATCTCTTTCGACTCCACTTCGAGCGATAGAACTATTAACAAAGCACTTATATACTAACAAAGGACTGGCTTCTCTAAAGCCAGTTGAGTAGCACTTGAAATGTTTTTGCTCTATGAAACCTGATGTACTTTATGATTCTGTTTTCTTCAAGTTTGTATCTTCTTAGTCGAACGCACTTATTGTGCTTATTGCACTTATTGCACTTATAAGTCGCTTTGGATAAAAGCGTCAGCTAAATGCAATGTAATGTGTGTGTGTGTGTGTGTGTTCGTACGGTGTCTGGGAGTGATGCTCAGTCTCAGGGTGTTCCCGGCTCTCCTCAGGATCTGGGCGAGGTCTCGGTGCTGCAGACCCCCGACGGCCCGGCCCTCCACCGTCTCCAGTTGGTCTCCAGGCTGGATCTGCCCGCTGCGAGCCGCCGGGCTGCCGCGACGCACCGTCACGAACCGGTGAGACAACAGGGAGGGGGCTGAGGAGAGAGGGGGGGGGGTTACATGGTCAGACATCAGGGAATAATACTGAAGTACAGCGGTCCACCAGTAAGAGAGGCAATACAAACAATTGCAACTATCAAACCAGCTGAGTCAGAGATCTACAGTACGAGGCCCCGGGGCCACAGTGTAAACGTGACTGGAGTTACATCACATGGCCGCTGAGAGACCGGCAGGTGGGCTGACAATATTACATCGTGCCTGAAACTGAAAATAAGAGGATTCACAAGGCTACAGACACCTGTGAAGAAATGGAGCTGTGTACATTAAACATATTTGAAATGGTTTTGGTTGGATTAAGACCATTTTATTAGAATAACTGTATTTTGTGAAATAAAATCTGATGTGTTGCCGTTTAAAAAAAAAGGCAATACAAACTGAAGGATGAAAATGCAAACAGCTACACATAAAACGTCAAAGAGATAGCCGAAATGACCTCAAAGACTCTCAATACGTCCACAAATAGACTTTAAAAAGACCCGAAAGGAGTAACAGTAACTTAAAAAGTCCATAAAGATACTTAAATCGACCTCAATGAGACTCAAAACTTCATCAAAGACTCAATACTAACACAAAGAGACTTCAAACGTCATCAAAAAGATTAAAAAAACGACACTAAAGGCACGTAAAATTACTAAGATAAACATGACCACAAGCAGACTCAATACTAGACTCAATACTAGCCTCAATACTAGACTCAATACTAGACTCAATACTAGACTCAATACTAGCCTCAATACGAGCCTCAATACTACAACGAAGCCTGGGAGCAGCCAAAGGGAGGGAATAACGAAGCCTGGGAGTAGCCAAAGGGAGGGAATAACGAAGCCTGGGAGTAGCCAAAGGGAGGGAATAACGAAGCCTGGGAGTAGCCAAAGGGAGGGAATAACGAAGCCTGGGAGTAACCAAAGGGAGGGAATAACGATGCCTGGGAGTAGCCAAAGGGAGGGAACAACGAAGCCTGGGAGTAGCCAAAGGGAGGGAAAAATGAAGCCTGGGAGTAGCCAAAGGGAGGGAATAACGATGCCTGGGAGTAGCCAAAGGGAGGGAATAACGAAGCCTGGGAGTAGCCAAAGGGAAGGAATAACGAAGCCTGGGAGCAGCCAAAGGGAGGGGATAACGAAGCCTGGGAGTAGCCAAAGGGAGGGAATAACGAAGCCTGGGAGTAGCCAAAGGGAGGGAATAACGAAGCCTGGGAGTAGCCAAAGGGAGGGAATAACGAAGCCTGGGAGTAGCCAAAGGGAGGGAATAACGATGCCTGGGAGTAGCCAAAGGGAGGGAACAACGAAGCCTGGGAGTAGCCAAAGGGAGGGAAAAACGAAGCCTGGGAGTAGCCAAAGGGACGGAAAAACGAAGCCTGGGAGTAGCCAAAGGGAGGGAAAAACGAAGCCTGGGAGTAGCCAAAGGGAGGGAATAACGAAGCCTGGGAGTAGCTAAAGGGAGGGAATAACGAAGCCTGGGAGTAGCCAAAGAGAGGGAATAACGAAGCCTGGGAGTAGCCAAAGAGAGGGAATAACGAAGCCTGGGAGTAGCCAAAGAGAGGGAATAACGAAGCCTGGGAGTAGCTAAAGGGAGGGAAAAACGAAGCCTGGGAGTAGCCAAAGGGAGGGAAAAACTAAGCCTGGGAGTAGCCAAAGGGAGGGAAAAACGAAGCCTGGGAGTAGCCAAAGGGAGGGAATAACGAAGCCTGGGAGTAGCCAAAGAGAGGGAATAACGAAGCCTGGGAGTAGCCAAAGAGAGGGAATAACGAAGCCTGGGAGTAGCCAAAGGGAGGGAATAACGAAGCCTGGGAGTAGCCAAAGGGAGGGAACAACGAAGCCTGGGAGTAGCCAAAGGGAGGGAACAACGAAGCCTGGGAGTAGCCAAAGAGAGGGAATAACGAAGCCTGGGAGTAGCCAAAGGGAGGGAACAACGAAGCCTGGGAGTAGCCAAAGGGAGGGGATAACGAAGCCTGGGAGTAGCCAAAGGGAGGGGATAACGAAGCCTGGGAGTAGCCAAAGGGAGGGAATAACGAAGCCTGGGAGTAGCCAAAGGGAGGGGATAACGAAGCCTGGGAGTAGCCAAAGGGAGGGAAAAACGAAGGCAATGATTTATTATTTTGTGCAGACAACATGTAATTTGCGCCCTCCAAATTCAATCTTTCCCATGTTGGTTAAATTCCTGCTTCCCAGAATTATAAATATGGAAGTATTAAAGCTGACATGTCATGCTTTTCCGGTTATTGCCCCTTGTGAGTTATGAAGGTTGTTATGCATGTGAACGGTCTGCAGAGTCAAAACCCTCAAAGTGCACCCTGTAGCGAGTAAAACTCTAACACAGAAAATACCTCCCCAAAACGCCTCGTTGGAGATACGTCACTGTCCATTTGATTCTTCCGGGTACATCATGATGTCATGTCGTCCCCGGAACGAAATGGACCAATCCGTGGAGCCGTTACGTTACGTCCGCGGAGCCGTTACGTTAAGCCCCCGCTGATTGGTCCAAATTGACCAATCCACGGACTTCCTCACACACAGTGCAGGCAGCTCTGCTGATCTCTCCTCCCTGGCTGCAGGCTGATAACAGACAGTTGGGATCGCGGTGACATTCTCTCTGCAGACCCATTCTCACAGCGTTTATCAACCTTTCTCTTACTCAATATCAAACCACACTTATTGTTTTTACTTCGGCTGTGACTTTGTGTGTGCTCAGGGTGAGTTTGGCTGTGTATCGCTAAACAAGGAAATCACACCTCCACGGAGCTTAGCGCGATTCACAACGTCCCGACTGGTCCCGACCAATCAGAGCACACTGGGCTCACAGGGACGGGGGACGGGGGACGGGGGGAGAGCTGCAGCGAGCCGTTTAGTGGAGAGAGTGAATACTGCTGAATTTTTTTTGGAATTTGGAAAATTGCACAGTATAAATATATTCTAGTCGACCTCAACAATGGAATTATGATCAGTGGAAATGGCCATGACACGGGACCTTTAAGAGATGTGCACCGTCTTTCGTGATGCACACATCCAGCTGTAACCATAAGGTTTCCAATCGACCTACTCCAAAGTCAAAAGCATCCTCAACAATATCATTCACCACCAGCTCTCAGTATCCTCATGGAGAGAGTTTCACTGACAGTAATCCTTTGCAAAGTGTGGTCAACATGTCTCTTCCCAAATGTGAATCCAAGCTATCTGCGACCAACGGTAACAGCCTGGCGGATGGAGGGAATGTCTTGACCCTTCGCACTGCCAACACTATTTGACTAGTGACCACAAATGAATCCAAAGATTTAAGAAGTGAGGTAACGATTTATCAACTTTTTTTTCTTCGAAGGCCACTCCCGGAGCCCGTTAACTCAGATATTTTTTACGATGAAGACTCTGGATCTTCTTCTTTCCGACAGCTGAGTAATAATACATGTGTTTTAATTATTGAGGTGTGCTCAGTGTGCTCGGCTGAACTAACAGCTGCTGGAGGAAGAAGCAGAAGAGCAGAGGAAGCTGCAGTTATCACGTTCACGACAACAGGAAGTCGACCTGTTTGTGTTTACCTGACAGCGACCTCTAGTGGTCAGTTTATCAGAAGCAACGCAGGCAGTAGTGAGACTTATTTAAGAACTATTTAACCATAACTTCCTACACCACCGATTTTAACATCATTACTTTTTCTGAAGCCTTTATCGGCGTATGTTAATAAGGCAGTTAGTGCTTGTTAGACAAACTCGAATGCCAACGGTCTTTATCTCCTCATATTAGACCGCATTGTGGAACATATTCCTCCAAAAATATTCATTTCTCAAACACAGAATAATACAAAAGCTAAAACCTTTTTGGATTCAAAGTTTATCCATATCTTTACAAATGCACATTCTCCTAGATATGCATGTTTTATCCGCTTTTGAACGTCTTGTTTTCTGTTACTTTGTATAGATGACAGCATAGTTGTTTCTGTACAAAGATACGGCGAAGCCAAGAGGAATGCTGTGCTGCTGATTGTGTCTTTTAAGAGTTATGGGAAATTGCGTAGTTTGTGTTTTAAAACACATTTGAAATCATTGTTAAGAGACAGTTTGTTCCAGCTCTGAACGCATTTTTTCAGTTTGAACGGAGACATTTGTGGGAGTTTGTTCTGGAAAACAACTGCCAAGTCACACACACACACACACACACACACACACACACACACACACACACACACACACACACACACACACACACACACACACACACACACACACACCACACACACACACACACACACACACACACACACACACACACACACACACACACACACACACACACACACACACACACACACACACACACACACACACACACACACACACACACACACACACACACACACACACACACACACACACACACACACACACACACACACACACACACACACAGTTTTAAACTAACCCCATGAAGCAACCCAACCTGGCTGTTTGCATAGTTTCAAGTTGTGAAGTCAAACAGCCGCAGATAAAACCCACAGGACAGAAACCAGACTTTCTAACCTGCAGAGAATTATAGTTTCTCAAACCTTCCAATAAATCTAAACGTGTGTGTAAGACGATTGAGTGCAGGATTTAACCTCTGTTCTGGTCCATTTAGTGTGTGAAACAACAGTTTACAGGCTTTAAAAAAAGGCTATCTTTATGTGAGTGTAAGAGGCTTTGCAGTTACATCACAGCCAGCTGCGTCTCCATCATGGACTAAATCTGGACAATCAGCTGTTAGTTTCATTCTGATTCAAGGAGATGTGATACTGACACCATCAACTGCATCATCTCTGGCCTCTCTTATTTTCTGTCATCACCATCCTGTCTGTAATAAAGATATCAAATGTTCCCAAAAGCTTTAAAATATGTCTGTGCAGAGCAGTTTCAGTGAGGATGTGCTGTGGGAGGAAGCTGAAGCTGTCAGACTTTCTTTCTTCATGTCTCAACCAAAACGCAGGACACTATACACTACCAACACTAGATCTTCATAGTTATGCTATATCTGCATTATCAGGGCGTCCGCGGGGTCTTAACAAGTATTAAAGGCATTTTCCAAGGTATTACATTTTGTAGCTTTTTGTTTCCAATAAGTATATGAATGGTCCAGAGAGGTTGTGTTCTACAGTCTGCCTGAATGTAATCATGGCGTAGGTGTGTCGTGTGATTCTGTGGAGTTTATTTATAGCATCCCGTTGGGTTTGACGTCATCTGAACAGGACATCGCACGCTCACTGCTTGATAGCGTGCGAAGGTCCGTTTACGCCGGTTGCTAAACAGCATCGTCATGGGGAAATGCAAGTTTGCGTCCAAATGGTTGGAAGATAAAGAGGAAGGACAATCAATACAGTATATAGTCAATGTGAGGTGAAGTGTGTCGCCAAGGTAACCGGTTAAAACTCCAAGTGGCGATGAGGTCTTAAAATGTATGGAAAGGATCTGAAAAGGTCTTAATAGGTATTAAATGTGTCTTCAGGGTTCCTGCATATACTCTGATTATGTTACTGGAAGAAAATAGAGTCGCAAAGAGACTTGAAGGGTCAACAGAGATGCAAAACGATTACAAAAAGACACAAAGCATCCAGAAAGAAAACCGAAGCAACTACAATTAAACTCAAAAACTGCAACTCAACACGAGTGCAAAGAATCCCAAAGCTACAAGAGATACTCAAAACAGCGACAAAGACATTTAGTGACAACAGAGATACAAAATGACAACAAAGATCTGCAAATGATCCTCAAGGACACTCAAATCGACCCCACAGAGACTCAAAGTGACCATGAACAGACTGAAAATAATCACAGACACACAAAAAAAATCACAAAAAGACTAAAAATGATTCTCAAGGAAAGGCTTAACCACCACAAAGACTCAAAGCGACAATAAAGACCCTAAACAAAGACCATGAAGTGTGCAGAAACAACTGCGTAGAGCCTGTACAATTGGTGTCCTTTCATGAGATTCTTAAATTGAGAAGTTGTGTGATGATTTATTTCTTAAAATAAGAAAGAAAAATCTGTTCTATGCCCGGAATTTATGAAAACCAATGCGGCAGCTTGTTACTGGTTAAATCTATCTCAATATAAGATATCATTTCTTAATAAGAAAAAGTAAGATATATTGTCTTAAAGTAAGAATACTTTTCTTAAACCAAAAAATTCTTAACAAGATTATTTATCTTTTTAGACGAAAAATAAGACTTTTTCCCCCCAGAAACAAGTTTTTTTTACATTCTTAAAGTTCCATTTTTGCAGTGCACACATACAGTATATTTGTATACATACAGTATATACATGTAGCTGGTCTCTGAAGTGCTGCTGTTGGTTGAAACCTGATCTGAACTTTAGTATTTGTTGACTTGTAATGTTATATTTCTTGACTTGCAGGTAGGTTATTAATATAAATATTAGGGAACATTATGAACAGGAATCAAAATAGATGTTATATAATACATTATTTCTTCTTAGCCATATAAGTTAAACTGTCACAACCTTAAAACTGCAAAACAGGTACACCACAAGGCTCAATACTGGGCCCTCTGCTCTTATGATTGATAAAGACAATAATAAGATAGAAATTAAGTTACAACACTGTTTGCATATAGTGGATCAACATATCTTTTTATATGAAACCATCTTCTGAATTGAAGTAATGAAACCCGACAACTTGATTGAAGATCTATAAAATGGCGCGTTTCCTGGTTTTGGTGGACCTTTAGGAGAATTGGGATGGTCAGGAAATTCAGTATGTGACTCTGGGCTAAAATAACAAACTGTACAGGACCCAGTAGGATTGAAACGTAAACAGGATTCATAGAGAATAGGCTGAAACGGGAAAAACACCAGCATACTCCTTTAATGTCAGTCCTGTAAAATATCAAAGAGACAAAGGGTGTGTGTTTAACCGTGTTCAAACACACACTCGGTTAGAGGTGGGAGGGTGAATGTTAGCATGTGAGCTGATAAGAAAAATGCAGAGTGGAACAACACGAAGCTGCAGAGAGAAAAATAAATGTTGGTGGAGGAGAGTTTGATGTTATCCAGACAGACAGCTGGAGGAAACTCTGACGGTGAAAAATATCACCGTGCCTCTGAAAATACACCAACAGAAAAACACGAAATCCCGCAATTGTATGACCTAAAATTACAAGAACTGTGATGTAGTATGATTGATAAGGAAAAGTAGGTCAATGTTTAAGAAATCAACATTGGAATACATCTAATATTCATATTCATTAGCCATGTAAAACGCTTTAGAAGATTGTCTTCTCAGAAAAAAAATAGAAACACTGGAATATTTTGTGCAAGTAAACTAAATCCATTTGTCTTTTATTGTTCATAATCTACAATTTCGCTAACGTGAGATTCCACAAGTTCACGAGATGCCAACGTAATGGCCAACTTAAGAAATTCCTGAGTGTAGGGGCTGGGATCGAAACCACAACCTTAATAATAATAATAATATATTTGATTTAAAGGTAGGGTAGGTAAGAATGGAGAAACCAGCTCAAGTGCGCTAGAATTTGAAAGTACACAACCGGGAAAAATCTGCCTCTTCCATCAGACTTCCTCACAGAGCCCCTCCTCCAACACACACCAACGCGCACATGACCAATGAGGGCACGAGATAGGTTTGTGCACGAGATGGAAGGCTGACAGGCAGGTAGGTAATACAGTATTTATTTAGCCCAACCTCAGCCCTTTAACACTATCTTGTTAATAATAAGTAAGCAGAGTTGATGTAAAAGCAGTTGAAGTACTCAGATCCTTAATTTCAGTAAAGATAGGAATAGAACAGTATAAAGTAGTACTGCATTTAAGTGTGGTAGAAAAGTAGAAAAGTATTAACATCAACATATATTTTAAGTAAAAGTGCACATCATGCAAAAAAGAAAACATTTAGTTAAAATGCACATGTGTTCATCACTTTAAGGTTGCAGCTGCTAAAGGTGGAGCTAATTTGAATTAATTTATATTTATCTATGTCTAAGATATGAACGATATGAATGATGCATTTGAACATTTGGTTAAACTTCTCTGACTCCAGATCTGCTGCAGATGGAGAACCGATGAAATATTAACCTGTTGAGGTGCAGATCAGATCAAAATGTCTCCTCCTCTAACATCACCTTCATCATCAGTCCAGTGTTCATGTAGCAACTGAGCTGCAGCTGCCACATGAACACTACTTTTGCTTTAACTGTGTGTGTGTGTGTGTGTGTGCACGTGTTCGTGCGTGCGTTACGTCAAAATGATTTATGTCCAAATTTCACAGTACGACAACCATATACTCACCTGCGCTCCAGTTGGTCACACACACACACACACACACACACACACACACACACACACACACACACACACACACACACACACACACACACACACACACACCACACACACACACACACACACACACACACACACACACACACACACACACACACACACACACACACACACACACACACACACACACACACACACACACACACACCTCGACTTGGTTGAGGTGATGAATTATGGATTATGAATTATGACTATTAATAGAAAGTCTCACAGTTGGTGCTGAAACTGCAAAGCTAATCAGAGAGTAAAAGAAAAAAAAGAAATGTAATGTATACAAAATAATTAAACATTGCATTTCAATTTAAAATGTTTTTTACTTTTCTGGGTTTGATGCATATTTTCAATACAGAGGAACATGACACTGTTAATACACAGAGTTTAAATACATTGCTAATTGTTCCCTATATTATTAGCAGGAATACAAATTTAAAACACAGGATTTGTTTTTGTGAATTTGTATTCTTATGACATTTTATAATCTAATCTCGAGTTTTTAAATGTTTTTATTCCACTTCTTCTAGTGGACCTCTGATTTAAACTGGACTTACTGTCAAATAATAATATTGTGTTTTTAGCAGATAGAGTGACTTTGTGACTTTGATATCTTTGTGCCAAGTTAGTCGCACATTTTTAAATCTTCACAAGTTGAAAATCGACGGAGATTCAGTTGTTTGACAAATATATATTTTTTCACAGTATGACATACATATTAGGGAGGGAATTATAACCTGGCTAAAATCCTCACAAGAGGCGCATTCACACCGCAGTACTTTTCCCACAAAGGTTCATGAGAACTTAGTTCATGAGAACTCTTCTTCTTCTTCTTCTTCTTCTTCTTCTTCTTCTTCTTCTTCTTCTTCTTCTTCTTCTTCTTCTTCTTCTTCTTCTTCTTCTTCTTCTTCTTCTTCTTCTTCTTCTTCTTCTTCTTCTTCTTTTTTGGGTTTACTGGCAGGCCGCAAACCACTTCACGGCGTATACTGCCACCCAAAGTCCCCGGCCGGAAGTCCCCGGAGTTGGGGAAGGCTTCAGTTGAAGCTGCTGGGAGTCCCAGCAGCTTCTACTGAAGCCTTCCGAGTAAATCGCCAGAACGCAGACACCTCCTCATCTCCACCGCTCCCACGTTTTATTATGTGTTGCCATAAATTAGTCTCTCTGCGTTTCTGCGCTGGGCTAATGCTAATAATGCTAATGCGAGGATAATAAAATGGCGGCTTCACAAAACTTTTTGGGAGTTTTACGGGGCGTGGTTTGCAATCCGCCCAGCCAATCGGACATAGGAACCTTTTTCTCCCACGAAAGTCCCTGCTCTCTAGCAGGGACGGAAAAGGGGGTGAAAAGGTTCTCATGAACTAATTTGAGTTCCGGCTCTTTTTGGTGTGAACGCAACATTTCGGAACTATATCGGAACTAAAGTGGGAGAAGTACTGCGGTGTGAACGAGCCTAATTACTATTACTTTTTACTGTGATATGCCACTGCGAATCGACAATAGTGGCATTGAAATGTTATTCGTATCAAATACTCGTTTTCTGGTATCGTGACAATGTTAAGTCTGTTTTCCCCACACGCTCTCAAATCCCTTACACATATTACTAAAATATTCAACAGCACTGAGGGGTGTAACAGGAAGTAGGTCATTGTGGCTTTCGTGCTCTTCTGAACTTGTCTAAAAATAACATGTGTATATATTTTTAATTAAGAGGTGTAACCTCAGATCTCGCTG